>NW_022884065.1:0-22154 GCF_011952255.1 Bombus vosnesenskii | reverse complement strand
CACGATCACGAAATTCGAAAAATCGACGGGCAAAGGCAGAGACGATGACATGTTTCATTCGCGCCAGTTCTACCGACGATTATTCGGATGAAATTCTCTGAAATAGATTGGTCACTCGAAAACGCGTCTACCCGGCCACAGGTCCACCTCCACGGATTAAACTTGAAAATCCTGATCTGAGAAGATGATTAGTTTGTGTAATTTTTATTTAACGGACTAACGCTCCTTCATTTTGTATTTTACTACTTCGATTCTGATTAACTCTACTTTATTAATTTAATAGTAACTAAGTAACACTACTGTATTAATTTAATAAACCAGAACAAAATTTTAATATTGCAGAGAAGGTAGCGAAAAAGACTGAGACTCGATCAAATGGAATAACTGACTCTAAATATATTACTAAGAAAGAAATAATCTCAGATAATCTCTTTATCAAAGCACATAATAGAAAATGCAGAAGCAGTGTTCAAAATTATTGCTTTGATTAACTGATATTTTAAATTCTAGGAGAAGTGAAATAAACGAACGCGACTTATTCCCTTAACCTACGATTTATGTTTGAGAATGCCCGTAATATTTACGTTTGGTCCGATCATCGTACTACGGGCTATGCCCGTAATATTTACGTCTGGTTCGATCATCGCACTACGGGCTATGCCCGTAGTTGTAGGTTAAGGGGTTAATATTGTCACGATTAATTCATTGCTAAAGATCAAGTATATTCGTGTAGATATTTGCCATTTGCAAATATTCATACGGAATATTAACATGCATATTTATAAATAACGCGAATATATTCTCAAGTGTATATGTTTAACTTAATTATTAAAAAACTAATTATTATCATCGCGCTGTGCAAGAAGACCCATCTTAAACTAATAAATTTGAAAAAAAGAGCGTTACTACTCACGGGTATAAAAGATACCCGCGTTCACTATGCTCGCAAAGAATTCTACGTAATACAACCAGTCACCCGTGCCGATTCGGGTCTTTTATCCTACGGCATAATTGAGTGACCAGAAGAACAGAAATGCATGCGACTCACCGTTCGAAGCAGACAAACAGAGAACGTTACCGTGGATGCTGCGCTATCCCAGCGAATTTCATCCGGGAGACTAACATCAGACAGGAACCGCTGAAAGGCTAATAATAGAAATGCAGACTGCGAAAAATCTGTTACGAAACAAAACAGGATGAGTGATCGCTGACTATTTGAAAAGTTGGAGATAGTGAAAAATGAAGGTTTATTAACTTTAGTAACTTTAGCAATAATAAAGATTGAAATTATAATAAAATTTGATAAGTATAAAAACTGAGACTCTAATATGAATGTGTAAAATCTAAAATAATCTGTAGTATGTTAGTCATTTGTTTTATAATTCGGTATTAAGACTTTAACTCTTATTTTATTTTAACGAAAAAATACCCTCAGAAAATGCTATCCTCCTAAATTTTCAGTCAAATTGTATTTCTGCATTGATAGTGATCAAAGAAAAATATACAGAATAGACATAACTGAAAGTAAGTATGTAAAAATACTTACATACTTGGCTTTTGTGCCACTGTTAGAACACCCCTGAAGAAGATGACGAAGTTGAAGTAGTGATATGTCTATAACAAAACATAAGATATTAAAATCGGTAACACATAATAACAAACGTGAAACTTTAGCAACAATAAAGACTAAACTCTAATAAATATGTAAATTGGAACTCTAATATAAAAGTTTGAGAACAACATATTCAGTGATTTTTGATGCGTATCAGCCCGTTTTATTGTACTTTAATGTTAAGATTTTAAGACTTTATTTCAATTAAAGAGGGCATTTACAGTTTTCTAAATTATCAATCATTTTTATTGTATAATAAATTTATTGTATAAGAGAACAAACTGAAATACAATATTTACAACTACTTACATTCTTGAGCTCCTGCAGAAGCTTTGTCCTCTTGAGAGATGCACTGACTCTAATACCGAAAAAGAATATTCAAAAGAATAGGAAATAGGATCACATTACCGTGAGCGTTAAAATTATAATCGGCGAACAAGAACTCTAACGTCGCGTACAAAATTATGTGATAAAATTTTATTATTTTCGCGTGTGATTATTTAATTGGATTAAATTATTAGAGTAATAAAAGACCGACGCCGCCAATACGTTAGAATATGTTGCAAACCCGACGCAACACGATCCATGTTATCGGTACGAAATAAGACGACTAAATGACTCCTTGTACGTTAGTTTCGCCGAGTAACTTACAAAGTGTGAGGGAGGGGGGAGGGGGGAAGGGGGACACAAGAGCCGGTGGCACAAGCAGCTACACAGTTAACGATCTAGACAAAGAAATGTATACATCAACAAAAACATTCCTATTCTACGAAGCACTTTCTTTCGAATTACGCAGCAGGTATCTTTCGGATTGCGCAGCACAATTCTTTCTCTACGTCGATATTTACAAATATCGTACAATAATTCGTAGCCCTCCTGGCAACATCACAGACTCATTTGTCTAACTTATTACTTTAGTTACCTTACTTTATAATCTTAATTTCGTTAAACAAAGCAAGATTGAAACAACAGCATGGAGAAAGTGAAAAATTACTTAAAATTACTGTTCCGCAATGACACAGTATGCAGATGAAGTCTTAAGCGCTTTTTGAGTGCGTATTCGCTTTTAATACTAATATAAATATAATAAAAGTGGAACGATATTTATTTTTAAGTCCAAAATGTAGTAAGAGAATAATTTTTTCACGGTTGAAAATTTGAAGTCCATTGATATTTTCTCTATATCATTTTTATTATCACGACGTAGTACCTGAAGTTTTGACCGATCTAATGATTTTTATTCTTAGAAATATCCTGAATGAACGGGGAATTAAGAAAAGTGTAATGAAGGATATAAATAATGGAAATTAATTATGGTGGAGGAATCAACGAAGAAAAGTTATTTTGCTAATTATTATACGAATGAATATTCAAAATGTCGCTCAACGACTACTAAACTATTTAATTAACACTAACCTCACCACCCCTAGTCAAATGACTGGTTTAGATATCTAATTTAAAATTGTACATTTATCGTTATATCTTTTGTTCATTTAGCTTTACGTGAATTTTTATATTCTCCGATTAATTGATTTCTCAACTTTTAAAACCAGTTATTTGACCGAGCCTGGTGAGATTAGTGTCAAAAGCCAGCCTGATATTTTCTTCAATTTCTGATCTTCGGTTGATTTTCAGTATTTTGCATTCACTTTTCACCAAAAATTAGATGTGACAAACGAAATGCAATGTAAGACCTGCTAACGTTTAGGTCATGTTGCTTCTAATTGCAACGGACTGTCGCAACGTTAAATTCAACGATGAATTACGATCCAGATGCAAGTATTGATCCAGATTTCTGTATCGAAGAAAGTAAGGATAACACAAATCAACCTTGTTGCGTTTCGTGTAAAAGTTTTGGTCATCCTGTTCACATCAAGATTGCTCTCTCAACGCTTATTGTCAGTGTTAAAAAGGCAATGGCAAAAGAGAATGTGGAATATTAACGAAGAGCGAAACAAATAAACAACAACAAGTAACAAGAAACAAATAACTAAAAAATTACTTGCAGTAAAATTCCATCGAATAGTAAACTAGATAATTGTCCTAACCTCTGTATTCCCTTATTTCATCGCGATATATCTGATGGCTAAATATGAAAAGAGATTCCGCAAATCGAAACGCGCCATAACTGACGCGACGATATTAGCGTATATAGCGATATTAGCGGTAGCGTTCGACTTTGTTGTCGTATTTCACCTTGTCGTTATGAACAAACAGCACACTGAGGAACGTGTAATGTAAGATATTCGCGCGTTGCGGTAAATGCATAAGCGATAATGAGCTTTGTAGAAATAATCAATTAATTAATATTCACCAAATACTAACACGCACGTGCACTTTCTGGGAACGCTTCACTATCCGCCGTAGATATTGCAGGTTCGAGCGGCCATGCGAGTAAGATTCGTTTCTTTAATTATAGCGGAGTTATTATAACACTCGCGATGACGTTATTTTGTGAAGCGGTAATACGCGTAATAAATTTACCATTAAGACGCGCACGTGTGTAGAACTGACGCCATTTACGTGATGGGTAACGTTAGGACGCATGCGCTAGCGGGTCGCGACGAACATATGTGGTGGTTCGCCCCGTCGATGCGGCATCGTTTAAGAGTATGTACGGTCGGCTCGGTGTAAGTTCCTATTATGAAGGAATAAAGTCGGGTCGATATGATCTCCAGGGCTGAGCTGAAAGGGTTCATACAAGCCCTGGCGGGTGCAGCGCAGATGTTAAATGTTTCAGTCAAAAAATTTCAGTTGGATAAAGATAAGGATGAGGGGATTAGGGAGATAGGAAATTTGATTAAAGGCATCCTGTCCTCCTTGGAACAATGTGGAGAGCAGAAGGCTAGAAGGAGAAAGAGAAGAAGAGAGCCTATCGAGATCGAAAGAAGGGTAGACAGGACAGAAAGAATGAAAGAAGCGAGGATGACTAAAGGCGGATAGCCTAAAAGGAAAGTGGTATCGCCGGCTGAAACAATGAGAGTAGTGGAACTTAAGAGGCCCCGAAGAGGAGAGGCCACATACGCCGAGGCGTGTGGGAGGAAAATCAGGAAGGTAAGGAGTGAACAGGATTATAGTGAGGATTCTGAAGGTTGGATGAGGATAGAAAGAAGGAAAAGGGGGAGGAGGGCTCCCTTAGAGCAAGCTATCCCTATGGTGCGTCCGGGTAACAACCGGCAGGTTGTTATCGAAGAGAGAGGCGTACCAAGGAATAGGAGATGGCAGGAAGCCATTCTAGATAAAGTTGAAGAAGGCTGTGAATGGCTTCAAGTTTATAGGAAAATAATGGCGGCTAGGAGCACCTTGGAAGGAGCTATGGGGTGCGTAAAACGAGAGCCGGCCATATATTCATTGAATTCGACAGGTCGGTGGCGGTGAACGAGGTGGCGGTCAAGTTAAGAGCCGCTCTGAGTGACAATACGGAGGTGGCTGCTCTCGTCAACAGAGCAACCTTACAGACCAGGAATATCGATCCCTTTACCAGCCAGGAGAAGGTCGACGCTTCCGATTACGCCATAGGAGCGGTACTTCAACAGCGCGTCAACGATACTTGGCAGCCCCTAGGTTTCATGACGAAATCGCTATCCCCCGGGCAACGAAAGTAGAACGCATACGATCGAGAATTACTCGCGATGTACACCGCGGTGAAACGATTCAGGCACGCTGTCGAAGGGAGAGATTTCGCGATTTATACTGATCACAAACCCCTACGCGTGCGTATACGCGTATATAAACGTATACGCGTTTGATCAAAATCCCGACAAGTGTTCGCCGAGACAGTTTGGACACTTAGACTACGTAGGACAATTTACGACCGATATCCGACACATTAAAGGGGTAGACAATAACGTAGCCGATACTCTACCACGAATAGAAGCGATCGGGGAATCCGTCCATCATCAAACGTTAGCCGCAGCGCAAGAAGACGATACCGAGCTACGCGAAATCACTGAGTCCGGCTCTAGCGCGCTGCAATTGACAAAAATACGATTTCCCGATCAGGATGTCGGAATTTATTGCGATCTCACGAACGAAAACTCGCGACCGTACGTACCGGAACCGTTACGTCGCGCCGTATTTCAGTCGTTACATAGACTTTCCCATCCGGGAATACGCGCTACGCAAAAATTGGTGACAACACGTTTCGTCTGGCCGTCCATTAATAAAGATTGTCGAACTTGGGCGCGACAGTGTATACCATGTCAACGCTGCAAAGTCACCAGGCACGTATCCCAGCATGTCGGAACGTTCAAAACGTTAGAAGGCCGGTTCCAACACATACACTAGACATTATCGTCATGCCATATTCACAAGGTTATCGATATTATCCAAAGTGTATCGATCGTTTCGCGCGTTGGCCCGAAGCCACTCCCATCGTCGATATGGAAGCGCCAACCGTTGCTTCGGCCGTCCTTTCCACTTGGATAGCTCGGATGGTAGAGCGCCTACACAGACAATTAAAAGCGGCGATAAAGTGTCTCGACACGAGCAACTGGATCGACATTTTGCCCATTATATTATTAAGCATTCGAACCGCGATAAAGGAGGACTTAAACACAACGGCAGCCGAAATGATTTACGGCACCGGCATACGATTGCCGGCGAAATTTTTCATAGCAGCCGAGCAACAGGCCAATTCGGAGTACGCGAACCGGCTTAAAGAAGGGATGGGGAAGGTCAGGCCGCATCCGGTCACGCATCATGGCGAAAAGAAAATTTTCGTTTTCTTAGAATTAGAAACCGTATGTTTTCTGATGTCATGACGCGATAGGGGGCCCTTTCCAGCCGCCGTATGACGGAACGTTTGAAGTCATAAAAAGAGGCGAAAAAATTACACCGCCGAAATTAATAATCGCGACGTAACGGTTTCCACAGACCGTCTAAAACCGGCGTTTGTAGTATAAGGAAAAATCGCCGTATCTCTTGACATACTAATTCCGGTAGATCAGGCGAACGCGAACGGCGAAAACAGCGTAAGCTGCGATCGGATCGCGGAAGAAAACTCCAGGAATAGGTATGTTGCGCGGTCCGGACGTAGGGTCCGCTTTATCGATCAGTTCCCGGCAGGTTTCGGTTAGACGTCGTAAATGGTCGGATCGAGTGTATCGATAATTAAAAAAAAAAAAGAAAATAACGATGACAAATAGAAACTCTGTAAATATTTCAAAAGTTTAACTTAATAAAAACGTTATCACTGGTAGGGGTGATGTAGCGGCACATGAGTCAGAACACAATTTAAATGATGTTGTTGTTTTGCCTCGGAGTATCAAGACCGTTAGGTTCCAAGTAATGTAAGAACAAATAATATCCGGGCAAAACAATGTCGCCGCTTCGTGCAACCGTCAAACGTAGAAGACTTCGATTTTCCGGTTCTCTCCCGATCAGCATAAATAAACGGACGCAACCGAAAAGAATTTAATTATCTAGAGTTATCAACCAGTTATCTATCGAATATTTATTAACGATCTTACTTTGCGACTTATACACTGTACGGGCGTCTTAGCGATTATGGTTTGCATACATATTTATTCAATTATTTTAAATATATTCGACAATTTCAACAACGAGCAATCTCGTCTAATACATTTCACGATCAAACATTGTCTACAAAAGTCATCTACAACAATAGTTCTGAAGTGCGATCGACAATACACATAAAAGAAATGCCAAAAGCAAGAAGGAATCGTAGAGGTAGAGGCTATACCAGCAGGAAACGTGCAAAAAACGCTTGACTAAACGTTTCCCGAAATTAGAAGAGAAGAAGAAAAAATTAGAAAAAATTAGGAATACCTTAAAATTAGGAAACTACAGAACAAACAGAAATTAGTTTTATCCATCGAACTCACCTATACCCGAACGCGATCTAGGGCTGCAGTGCCAATAGTTTAGGAAAGCGATAATTATTCTCGTTTTATAAACTACATAGAGAGTTAAGACCAGAATTTTGATAATAAATATATAAGTAAATAAAATCGAATAAATTACCAGTTACGAGACATTGAAATTATTTATTTATTCCTAGAAAACTTTAATACTTCCCGCGCTAGTACTCTCCTACCCACAGCAGCTAAGCTGGAACGTGGAGTTTATTTACCAGTCGTATTAGTACAATAGTTAATGCTACTCCTACAGTCATATCAACGAATTAGAATATCAAGAATATGACAGTTTGAAAATTAAAAATAGTGTTGCACTTTAGAAAGGCGCGAGAGTTTAACGACTATTTCTGGTGGCAGCAACTACAGTTTTGATTCAAGCGTCAATTTGAGAAAGCTAGGGCCCGGAATCGAGAATAATAAGTAACGGTTACGAATACCGAAGATCAAAACCGGATCGTAACAGTAAATAATGATTAGGAAAGATAACGAATAAATGGAACTTGCTAATAATAATAATAATAACAAGAATAAGTTTCCTTAAATATCATAAAATGCATTTACCTTAAATTTCTGCCAACGAAAATTCTTGAATTTGATACAAAATGATAGCTAATAAAATGAATGAAACAAAAGCTTTAAAACACAACTAATATTAACAGGAATGGGAATAAGGGAAGGGTTGCATATACAAGGATGCGTAAGAGTGCACTTAGAAAAATCAAAATAATTGAAAATATAATTAGAACGCGGGAAGAAGATATCGCCCGAAAAATGTATATTATTTATTTAGTAAAAATTTTATTTATTTCTATTACATATGTCTATGGAAGATTCAGAGGCCAATTAGCGTTAATCCTTCTTTCTCTGAAAAGGACTTACGTAGCTCCAAAAATAATTTATTCTTAAAAATTTTAATTAATAAATCAATTAACTCGCTACTTCCATGCATATATAGTAGATTACGGTATTGACCACGAAATTACTAAGCACAATTATTCCGAGCATAAGCACAAACAATGAGAATCATTTCGAAGTCGTGACAAGTCTAAGCATTATCGTTTGTTATGTAAAAAATAATTGTACACTGCTTAACTGAATTAAGCAAAAGAAGATGAAAATACACGTATTTCCAGGAAATTGCCCTTTTTCTGCTAGTGAATTCCAATATTTATCTAATGAGCAAAATTTATTCGATTGCGATAATGGCGAACGAGACGAAAATTTAAAAAGGAAACTGTCACAAGAAAACTCTGCTGGATGATTTTCCACTTTATAAGATTAACGGTTCATCGATCAATGTTTCCCAAAACTCATTGTACAGGAGTACTTTTATGTTTTTTCTTTGTTATAATCATTTTTAAACTTCATGATTCATGGCATACTTAAACTTTGGAGTTGAAAGCTATATTTTACAAAAAATTTTGTACGATGATCCGGGTTATGCCAATATTTCCGTTTGGCACTGTATTAGCATAAGCGAACAACCTAACTTCCAGTCGGCTTGACAAAAATCGAACGACTAGCGCAAACAACTAGCGATCGCTTCTTTTTCATAGCTCGGAATATAGCTATGGACATTAAGACGAAATTGTTACCGGAGAAAATACAAAAGTTATGTAGTTCAATGCGACAAGATTTCTACAGGTTTTCTACATGTTATGTATATAGAAACGAAAAATGTAATAAAAATGAAAAGCCACCTAAAATAAGAAGGTTAAATATATTTGTGTTCTCTTACCTTTATATGAAGAATAGTTTCCTGTCCGGTTACTGCATTACCCCATCTATTATTGAACAAATTTTTAGGTTACAATTATTTACACAAAGCTAGTACGCGTGCGAATGTCTTTTTATTTTATAAACCTTTATGTACAAAAACTCTATCCACGTTAAATCAATCTCTTTTTATAGAACCTTAATATAGAAAGTTAATTTTCTAGATAGAAAAATTAAAACTTTCAGTAAATTCATGTACAACGCGCACTCTACTGCGTACCGGATACGAATGACGAGTGAACGTTATCGCATTCTACGGCGACCGCTTAGATAGTGACGAGGACGGATTAATATTGCTCAGTAATTGGTTAAGCTTTGAGCCTATGGGCGGTATCTGTACGCGATTACCGCGCAAGGACCATTTCATGACATGCTCCACCTCTCCGTCTCCTTCGCCCGCCGCTCACTCAGCCCCACAAGAAGTAAAAATAGGCCACCGATCTGTCCTGTTTTGCGACCAAATCTTCAGGAAGGAAAAAGAAAGAAAAGACAATATCGTGTAAAAGTACGGTTTTTAAACGGCTTAAATTAAATTACAAACTGTAATGTTAAAAATGTAAACCCAACACAAAATATGGTATGGCTACGTCGTACCGTCGCGTAACGGCACTTTTACCAGAACCACTTTCAAACAGTTCTGCTCGAGCAGCCGAGCTAAACGGGCGTGTGCAACAGTGCTCCGGAGAAGTGCGGCAAGTGGGGAAGAGAAAACTACGAACGGCTACGCCTATAGCCAAACGGCGGAAACCCGTGTCCGATATCAAGAAGCCTTAAAATAGCAGCCTGGAACTCTAACGGCCTACAACAAAGGGCCCTAGAAACTAAAACATTCCTGTCCAGCAGTAACACCGATATACTACTCGTCTCAGAAACACACCTCACAATAAACAGCTACATAAAAATACCGCACTGCACCATATACGACACCGAGCATCCCTCAGGGAAAGTACACGGAGGGACGGCAGTAGTAATAAAAAACGACATTAAACATCACCTACACAGCCAGGTCAGTAAGGAACATATACAGGCAACCACCGTTACCGTACAGACTAACAGCAACCAACTGCAGTTGTCTGCAGTATACGTACCGCCGCGACACAAAATCATAACGCAAATGTGGGAAGACTACTTCCGACACTTAGGTGACAAGTATATTGCAGCGGGAGACTATAACTCAAAGCACACGCTATGGGGATCAAGAATCACCACACCTCGAGGCAGAACCCTGGAAAAATACATCAGAAATAATAACCTCAATATATTATCCACAGGAAGACCGACATACTGGCCGACAGACCTGAGCAAAATACCTGACCTGCTAGACTTTGCAGTTACAAAGGGACTAAACGCAAATAAACTAAACATAGCATCCAGCCTCGAGCTTAGCTCCGAACATACGCCCATAATAATTTCATACAGAAACAAACCAATACTTTACAGCAGCACAGAAAAGCTATGCAATTAAACCACCAAATGGCAAATATTCAAAGAAATAATAGAGAGCAAAATCAGCTGCAACATCCCACTGAAAACACCTGAACACATCGATCAAGCAGTAACAACACTCACAGAAACTATCCAAGAAGCAGCAAGGGCAACCACTATACCTGAAACAACCAACAGACAAACAAAAACAGTTCCACTAGACATCCTCGAAAAAATTAGAGAAAAAAGAAAAGCGAAAGCAAAATGGCAAAAACACAGAACAAAAGAAAACAAAAACACCTAAACAAACTCACAAAATAAATAAAGAACAAAATAAAAGAGCACAACGACAACGAGTTCACAAAGTTCATCGAGTCACTATCTGCTCACGAAAACAACAATTACTCCCTATGGAAAGTCACAAAAAAATAAAGAAGACAACAAAAATGGTACCAACAATCAGAAGAGCAGACAACACATGGGCAAGAAGCAACGAAGAGCAAGCTGAAGAATTTTCCAACCACCTAGGCAACACATTCACCCCACACAACATCAACAATAGCAACCACAATAGTCATACGGACGAGGATGCGCTAACTACTAGTACACCAACTGACAATCACCATACCCAAAGCAACCGCACAAGAAATCAGAAACATAATTGAGGAAACAAAAAACAATAAAGCACCAGGAATCGATCTAATTAACAGCCAAATCTTGAAAAACCTTCCGCCAAAAGCGATAAGACAAACCACAATAATAGTAAACGCAATACTAAGAATACAATACTTTCCAAAAGCTTGGAAACTGGCAAAAATCATAATGATACCCAAACCAGGCAAGGACTCACACGAAACCAAGTCATACAGACCAATCTCACTACTTCCGGTGTTCTCTAAGATAGTAGAGAAAATAATCTACGACCGGATAAAACCACTAATAGAGAAGAACCATCTAATACCGGATCACCAATTCGGATTCAGAAACAAACACTCCACAATAAAACAAACGCAAAGACTCGTCAATGAAATCCTACAGGCGCTGGAAACAAAACAATACTGCACGGCACTCTTTATGGACATCGAAAAAGCATTCGATAAAATAAACCACACTAGCCAACTACAATCAATCAGGAAACAGTTCTCGGGGCAGATATACCAAGTAATCAAATCATACCTAAGCAACAGAAGCTTCATAGTAAAAATCAAAAAGACACACTCGGAAGCTAAAGAAATCAAGGCAGGAGTTCCGCAAGGAAGCGTCCTAGGACCAATTTTATACACATTATACACGGCCAACATACCAACAACTAACAATAGCAAAATACTGACATTCGCGGATCACACAGCTGTACTAGTCAGGCACACTAACCCTGCAACAGCAGTTACATTACTACAAGAACATATCACAAAAATAGAAAAGTGGTTTCAAGCGAAACAAATCAAAGCAAACCCCGATAAATGCAAACATATTACGTTCACACTGCGAAAACAGAAACCACCGAACATTGTACTAAACGGCACACACATAATACAAACAAGGCAAGTCAAATACCTAGGACTCCACTTAGATACACGACTCACATGGTAACAGCATATTACAGCAACAATAGACAAAATACAGATGGCAAGGAGACAAATGTACTGGCTAACAAGTCGAAAATCCAAACTAAGCATAGAAAACAAACTAAAAATATATAAAATGGTCATAAAACCAAACTGGACGTACGGAATAACACTATGGGGAACAGCAGCAATGAGCCATATAATCAAAATAGAGGCATCGCACTCTAAAATACTCAGAACAATAGTAAACGCGCCATGGTTCGTTAGAAACGAGGACATTTGGAAAGACCTGGGAATACCAACGGTCAAGGAGGAGATCAACAAAAGTGCAAGAAGGTACGGAGAAAGAATAGCAACGCATCTAAATCGGCTGGCAGCGGAAACGGTCGACACATCAAGCATAAAAAGAAGATTAAAAAGGAAACACCCAACCGATCTCACAGAGGACATAACCCAACAAACACGATGGTGGTACCCCGCTGGGGGTAGCCACCCACATGTTATATTAGTATACAGCTACAACATTTTACCAAATGTCCTACTGGACAAATTGTAAAATCCAAATAAATAAATAAAAAAAACTTTCAAATAGAAATTCGTTGTTTATTGTGAATACACATATGTAATTTATATTTTTCTTAGGCAATAAACATTATATATATGTAAATTCTATAGAATTTAGAATATCAACCGACGGTTTGACTTTCACTGTGTTTACTGGGAGTCGGTCGAACGATATGAATAGAGGAGGACGGGGACTTGGGATAGAAAATAAAACAGGACTTGGAGAAGCGAAGATTGAACAAAGAAAAAAGCAAGTTAAGAGCCAGAGGGAGAAAGAGAAGACTTAGACAATCGATTGTTGAGTTTTCACAAATCGATCGCCTGATTTCCGAAAATATTACAACATTCCATATATATGTCGGAGATGAAAGAACACCGGAGCCTTTGGAATTTTGTATAATCCCGCAACATTGAAACCTAGAGTCTACAATAGCTGTAATTGAACAATTGTAGTTATTCAATCCGATTGTAATTGTTCGAGAGTTGTGATAATGAGCTTGGGCTCGAGGCGACAGCCAGTCGCCGAACGTAGCCGCGGTCACGGGACGAACGCTTTGTCTAACAAAGGCATGGAATAATTCTATAGCTCTCCTTAAAAAGGAAATAGTTGTAACACTCGACAGTAAACATTCCAACGGTCTCTGTCCCGTAGCTCGCCACATGCAGACCCTATTCTTCGAGTAAGATGATTGCCAGATGTCGATGCGTCTCCGCAGTACATGTTCAGCTAGCTCGAGGGCCCGTTATAAATCTTAAGATTTAGTCAACTAAAGTCCTTCAAACAGGCAAACAGTCTTTGTCCCAACTACGGGAAAATAGGGGAGACCTATTTTTCAACGAGCGGCGTCTCCCACTAGCAACTTTCCCTCGAGGACGGCTAACATCTTTTTCTAACCACCGATATGGAGATTGACCAATTAGCAGCAACGCCAATTTCCCTTACTTTCTGAACGAAGGCTTTTCTCGACGAATCCGATGATCTCGTGTCCTTAGACACACCCCATTATAGTTTTCCTCTGTGGCATCATCGGGACGGGAAAGTCATTCCCGCTCGCGATCTCATCGATGAAAAAGCGTAACCCCTTACGACCGGTGAATATTACGCGTCCGACTTAGATTTTGTGAGTACGTTCATCTATCATCCCGTCGACCGCGGATTCGTTATTGAACCTAGGATGATTGTCATTAGTTTCTCGAGTATCTAATTACCACGGTTACTTGTCCGGTTCTATGATAATCGTATTTGTACTAGCCAATGTCTTCTCTATTGCATAATGACGACGTGTAATCCAAACGAAGATTCGTTTCACGCCCCTAACCCTAATTGTAATGTAAACCCGTCATATATATATGTCGGAGATGAAAGGAAAACCAGAGCCTTCCCTTTGCAATTTTGGGAAAATCTTCTAATGCTTTAGCCTAGATTTTATCATAGCTGTAATTAAGCAATTGTTGTCATTTGTAATTGTTCGATATTTGTGATAGCGAAAGTGGGTTCGAGGTGACAACTGGTCGCCGAACGTATCCACGGTCACGGGATAAACGTTTTGCCTGACGAAGGTGTGGATCGGTTGTATTGTTCTCCCTAGAAATCACATAGAATTGTACTTTAAAGATGTCGATATAATGGAACACACGTATTAGGAATCAATCTCCAAACAGAAACTGCCTAGTACCGGCGTTTGGATCTTTCTCGATGTTTCCAAAGAGTATACAACAAACTTTTGACAGAAATTGCCTAGCAACAACGATTGGAACCTTCTCGATGTCTCCAGCGAGCATATAACAAACAAATGCAGTCGTATAGCGAAAAAGATTTTCATCAGATATTCATTCGTGTGATCGCCTTGGAAAGTGATACATCGAGCAATTTACCGAGTGTCTCAGCAATCGTATTTTTGTGTTTAAAAATCATTCTACGCATAGAAAAGAGTTATCCCGTTGACCGTGGATTCGTTTGAACCCAGGAACATTGTTAATAGTGTTAATTAAATTCATTATTCGTAAAACCTATTAATTGTTAATCTCAATATTCGTTAAATTTATTATTCGTAAAACATATTATTCGTTACTCTTATTATTCGTTAAACTTATTATTCTTTAATCTAATCGTTAGTTAAACTTATCGTTTGTTAATCTTATCATTCATTAAACTCAGTATTCATAATATTTTGTAAAATCTTGTATATTCGCGTAAATATAATCTCTGTTGTGTAAAACGATGGCTAATTCAATCGAAGAATCGTTGTCACGCCGGGCGACTCTCTGCCTGGCCCAGGTCACACACCGCGGGCCAGACGGACACCAGATGTCCGCTCTTCCGTACGGCGTACCCTCAATAGCCTTAAGCACCCGTCATACACCCGAGTCACTTGCCTGCTAAAGTCCATCAGACCCAACAAATGTCTTTTCTAAATCAGTTTCCAAAGACTATTGTTTACTACGGCTTGACACGGGAAAGTTAGCTTTTCTCACGTACGATGCTTCCTACCAGCAACTTTCTATCGAGGGCGGTTAAGGCCCTTCTTAGTCCTCCAACCTTCGTTTGTCCAATCCGAGGCAATGTATACTGGCCTCACTTCCTGACCTAAAATGTCATGAAGAAATCCGATGATCCCGTGCGCTAGACACACCCATCACTAGCTTTCCTCCGACACAGCATCGTCACTCAACTTCACTTCTTCTACATCGTTGGAAAAGTCAACTACTAAGTAGTAACGCTAATGCCTATCGGGGCAGTCTAAGCATAAGGCGAGAGTCGTCTCGGTATTGTCGAGCATACATTTCCTCTGCTAAATATCTTATAGTGCTACGTCCACTAATACATTAAATCCAATTATAAGAGCCCTGCTCTAACGTACATATCTATCTTATCTTCGTACGATAAGTGATTATCTATCTATCTATGCTCATCAGTGTAATCTAAGTGTTGGAAATATATAATTAATAATTCTGTGAATCATAGTGTTATACAAACTCAATCACCCCTATTATCTAAACGGAAATCAGGGGATCGTTCAAGTCGTGGTGTCGATTGTTATAATCGTAACGGTAATTTACGACTCCCGTTGACGTCTCTCCTAGCGACTACGTCTCCCCGCGCTTGGTCGAACAAACAATCGTTACGCGCCTTAAATTCTAATTTTAACCCGATTAAATTTCGGGTTTGCATTAGAATTAAAGTTGGGGGCGTGACACGAATCTTCATTTGGATTACACATTGTCGTTATGCAATAGAGAAGACATTGACTGGTGCAAATGCGATTACCATAGAACCGGACAAGTAACCGTGGTAATTAGAAACTCGAGAGACTAATGACAATGATCCTAGGATCAATAAAGAATCCGCGGACAACGGGACGGTAGTCGTACGCACTCGCAAAAATCTAAGTCGGATTCTGTGTTAATATTCGCTGACCGTAAGGAGTAAATCCTTTTTGTCGATGAGACCGCAAGAGAGAATGACTTTCCGTCCCGGTGATACCTCAGAGGAAAACTATGATGGGGCGTGTCTAAGGACACGAGTCATCGGATTCGTCGGGGATATCCTACGTTCGGAAAGTAAGGGAAATTGACGTTGCTGCTAATTGGCCAATCTCCATATCGGTAGTTAGTAAAGGATGCTAGCCGCCCTTGAGGGAGGGTTGCTAGTGGGAGACGTCGTTCGTGGAAAAATAGGTCTCTCCTGTCTTCCCGTAACTGGGACAAAGACTGTGTATCTGTTGAAGGATTTTAGGTAACTAGATATTAGTGTTTATGACGGCCCTCGTGCTAGTCCATCACGTACTGTGGAGACGCGTCAACATCTGGTAAACATCCTGCCCGGAGAATAGGATCTGCGTGTGGCAAGCTACGGGACAGAAACCGCTGGAATGTTTACTGCCAAGTGCCGCTACGAATCTTTCTTTTAAGGAGTGCTATAGGATTACTCAATGCCTTTGTTAAATGGAGAGTTGGTCCCGTTGACCGCGGCCACGTTCGGCGACCAATTATCGAATTGAGCCCAAGCTCATTGTCACAAGACTTAAACAAATACAATTGGTTAGAATGACGGCAAATCGTTTAGTTACAACTGTAGATTTTAATTACAATGTTTCTATGGATCTTCCCGAGGTTTCAGAGGGAAGGCACCGGTGTCACCTTATCTCCGACAAGTATAATTTTATAACGTATTACGTTAGATAGTATAACGCTATAACGTATTACGTTCTATAGTATAACGCTATATGGTATAACGTTATAACTTATTACGATTTATAGTACAACTTCATATCTTATTATGTTAGGTAGAATAACGTTACACCGTATTATGTTATACAGTATAACGTTATAACGTATGACATTACATAGAATTAAGTTATAACGTATTACGTTATATGGTATAACGCTATAACGTATTACGTTCTATAATATATCGCTATATGGTATAATGTTATAACGTATTACGTTCTATAGCATAACTTCATATCGTATTACGTTAGACAGAACAACGCAATGACATATTACGTTATATAGTATAATGTTATAACGTATTACGTTAGGCAGTGTAACATTATAACGTACTACGTTATAGAGTATATCGTTATAACGTATTACATTATATTGTGTAACGTTATAACGTATTACATTAGGCAGTGTAACGCTACATCGTATCACGTTATACAGTATAACGTTATAACGTATGACATTACATAGAATTAAGTTATAACGTATTACGTTATATGGTATAACGTTATAACGTATTACGTTATATAGTATAACGTTACATCGTATCACGTTATACAGTATAACGTTAAAACGTATGACATTACATAGAATTAAGTTATAACGTATTACGTTAGGCAGTGTAACATTATAACGTACTACGTTATAGAGTATATCGTTATAACGTATTACATTATATTGTGTTACGTTATAACGTATTACGTTAGGTAGTGTAACACTATAACGTAGTACGTTATATGTTATAACGTTATAACGTATTACGTTAAGTAGTATAACATTATAACGTATGACGTTACATAGAATAACGTTACACCGTATTACGTTATACAGTATAACGTTATAACGTATGACATTACATAGAATTAAGTTATAACGTATTACGTTATATGGTATAACGTTATAACGTATTTCATTTTATAGAATAGCGTTATAGCGTATTACATTATATGGTATATCGTTATAGCGTATTAAGTTATATAGTATAACGTTATAACGTATTACGTTATACAGTATAACGTTATAACTCATGACATTTCTTAGAATTGTTATAACGTATTACGTTATATGTGGCATAACGTTATAACGTATTATTGTTATATAGTATAACGTTATAACTGTATCACGTTATACAGTATGTAACGTTATAACGTGTATGACGTTACATAGAATAACGGTGTTATAAACGTACACGTTATATGGTATGTAACGTTATAACGTATTGTACGTTATATAGTATAATGTGCTATATGGTATAACGTTATAACGTAATACGCTCTTATAGTATAACGTTATACCGAATTACATTATATAGAGTAACGTTATAACGCATGACGTTCCGCAGAATAACGTTATAACGTATAACGTTATATGGAATAACGTAATAACGTATTATGTTATATAGTATAACGTTATAACGTATTACGCTTTATAGTAGAATTTTACAACGTATTACGTTATACAGAACAACGTAATAACGTATTATGTTATATAGTATAACGTTATATCGTATCACGCTATACAGTATAACGTTATACCATATGACATTACATAGAATTAAGTTATAACGTATTACGTTATATGGTATAACGTTATAACGTATTACGTTATATAGTATAATGCTATATGGTGTAACGTTATAACGTATGACGTTACATAGAATAACGTTATAACGCATGACGTTCCGCAGAATAACGTTATATCGTATCACGTTATATAGTATAACGTTATAACGTTTTAGGTTATATAGTGTAAAGTTATGACGTATGACGTTATATAGAATAACGTAATAACGTATTATGTTATATAGTATAACGTTATAACGTATTACGTTATATGGTATAACGTTATAACGTATTACGTTAGTCAGTGTAACATTATAACGTACTACGTTATAGAGTATATCGTTATAACTGATTACGTTATTCAGTATAACTTTATAACGTATTGCGTTATAAAGAATAACGTAATAACGTGTTGCGGAATATAGTATAACGTTATAACGTATTGCGTTATATAGTATAATTTTATAACGTATTACGTTGGATAGAATAACGTAATAACGTATTACATTATAGAGTATAACATTACTCCGTGTTACGTAATACAGTATAACGTTATAACTTATGACATTACTTAGAATTAAGTTATAACGTATTACGTTATATGGTATAACGCTATAACGTATTACGTTTTATAGTATAATTTTGTAACGTATTACGTTATATAGGTATAACGTTATACCGTATTACATTATATAGGGAAACGTTATAACGCATGACGTTCTGCAGAATAACGTTATAACGTATTACGTTATAAAGAGTATCGTAATAACGTATTACGTTATATAGTATAACGTTATCACTTATTACGCTATATAGTATAATTTTAGAACGTATTACGTTACACAGAAAACGTAATAACGTATTACGTTATATAGTATAACGTTATAACGTATTACGTTATATAGTGTTGAAGTGGTTACCACTTCTAAGAAAACTCTACATCTGGTCTTTTTTAATTTTCTCAAGCACTGAAGCCATCGACAGCGTGTAGACAAAAGACTGCGACGAAGTCAGGCCATAATCAGTAAACAGGCGACGTTGGCTTCGGGGTTTTTCAGTTATTAGGTAACACAGTTAGCTTGCGGATCTGGACCAGCTCAAATTGTATTTTTACTTATTACACTTCTATTTAAATATATTTTCTACCTTACAATTTATCCACGTGTTTTCTCTGTTTACACACCGAACAACTTCAACAATACGCTATTGATTATTTCCTGTAAATGAAGAATTTTAATATAATGTACAAAATATATAAAATTTAGCATTAAAATTGTCGCACATATATTTAAAAATTAATTGGATTGAAGAATTTTTCAAAGTTTCTGAGAATGTAAGGCCAACGTAAGATTTTACACGGAACTAGTTTCCATTTTCGCGCGTAAGACTACGTCATAAAGACAGAGGAGGGGGTATAGACAGCGGACTTCAGACGCGCAGCGTAGACTTCCCTTAGTCATCTTACGACTGTGCTGTGAGGAGGGTGTTTTGCTCGGTGGTTTCAAATCCTTTATGTGCAGTTGTGTGAATCTCTTCTGTATTGTTCTACAACAAACAGGAGCCGGATACAGGTTGGTATACTTTTTACTTACTCAATAATTAGGTGAAATAATTGAGAAAGCATGGCGAGGACAAAGAAGGGACTTTCGAAAACTAACGCCGACAAGCCAGAAACTGAACGGTTACTAACTTGGATTGACGCAGTTCGCCGCAAAAGATCAAAGTGTCGCCGAAAGCGCAGACGCGATTTACGGATTGAAGCAATGCTGACGTGCGCTCTTTCCAAAGCTAAAAATGATTTGCGCATCCGGCGATTATCAGCAGCTTCAAAATGGCAGAAATATAAAAAACAATGCTTGAAGAAGAAGGTATATTATACAAATTATGAGCTCTACAATGGTGAGGACACGGAAAATTCGGGATCGTCTCAACAGAATCCCCGGGAGGAGCCATCGTGTCCTGAATTGGGCAGTTTAGACGATGTCGTGCCTAAGTTGGCAGAAATAAAAGTAACGTTACAACGCTGAAGTAGCGGGAAAAATGCAAGCGATCAGGTTTGGAAGACCTAACTGTGACAAGAGGATTTCTCGCAACGTTTTATCTACCTAATGCGTAGAGATTTCAACAACTATATGGAATCTCGAGCGATTACGGAGCACGGTGTATTACGTCGGTGCTGCAAGAATAGAAATTGCATTACTATCTTGATGTATATATGGACATTTTCTGTTTGCAGTCTCACCGTTCGAGATGGCATTGGGACAAGCGGTGGGAGTTGGTGTTCGCAACGATGCTGAAGCGTACTGCACGCTCGGGGACCCCATGTTCTCCAGTCTCTGCGCCTTTCGTTGGCTTAGTTTATATATTATATTGTATGCATTGGTTTGGTAATATACGTAATAATGAGCGTTCGAAGTATGTTCGAAGAGTGTTTGATCCGATATTTTTTATTTTCAGAAATATATACTTTGCATATCTTATAGTTTAAAGAAAATTTGTATAGTACATTTTAGCTTGTAGATTTAGTAGTATCGTTTCTAATATTCGCTCCATTATTCTGTACGTCAAGATTTTGTATATTTGCTTAATGTTGATTAACAGTTTTGTAGACTTTAAGAAATGAAATGAAATTAATAAAATTTGGAAAATGTTTACAATTTTTCTGCAATCTTCTAGTTCATATTAATGGCAAAAGTGCTTTTCTGCCCCGCATACTACACATAACAAATTTCTGTCGCAGGCAAGAGACCCGTACATGAACCCAGGCTGTTGGCGGTCATCGGCAACATTATTTGGCCTGTCTGTGTATGAGACAAGGAGCGACGAGAGAGGATTGGTACGGCATAAGGAAGGGGGGAAATGTGTTTCTTTTTAGAAAATCGTGCATGAAGTTTTCTGGCTGACGAATGGGTTGCACCATGATCAAGTTGTACATGAACGTATCATCTCTCCGCGCTTCCGTATCTTGAACATCCAAGCATCAACTAATTCGAAAATCGTCTGACGCGCGAAACTCATAGGCTTATTGTGACGTACCACAGCAAATTGTAGCAAATCTTATTTGGTGGGCTCTAATACCTTTCGTACGTTATCTGGGCAAATGTGTTTTCTCATGTCCGGGGAAGTTTTTTCATAGCTTGTACCACCAGGTTGTATGTGAGTTGTCGAAGCACACAAGACAAGCCTCCGGTGAATATCAATAAGGAGAGACAGCGCTAGGGGTAATGGCCCCTCCTAACGCCAATTCAATAGTCAGGAAATATTAGGACTGGCTAGAACTAGAGAACGAGTGAAGGTGGTGCAACTGAAGTTAATTCATAAGAGAATCCTGGAGCACCTCTGTCATACGCGTCGGGCGGTCATCGTGGAGTTTTAGTCGGTAAGAGTCCGACACTACTCTGCTGTTACGCAATTACTGCAACAGCGGAGCGTCCATGAGGATTTCTCCACGTAAAAAAAAAAAAAAAAAAAGAAAAAAAAGGTTGTATGTTAGTTACTCTGGCTTATCAATATGCTCTGTCCAAAGTTTACCAAGCTGAATACTGTC
>NW_022884064.1:0-18777 GCF_011952255.1 Bombus vosnesenskii | reverse complement strand
TGAGACACGTAATAGAAGAATGAGAAATAACAGGAGAACCAAGGGACACAGAAAATAATAATAATAATAATAATAACAACAACAACAACAACAATGATAATGATGATGATAGTTATCCTTACTCATCCTCAATTATTAACAAATCACACACCCATACATTCTAATTAAAACGTTAAAAACCCTCCTTAATTTATTTTGTTTTTTTTTATTATGGGTAATAGCACAGAAATCCCCATGCTATAGTAATTAGCAAATGATACAAAAATGTAAGTATTTGTAGAAACAAATAAGAACGTTTAATAAAAGAAAAATTAAAAAGAAAATGATAGATACTTCTACCTCTCAGAGGGATCAAGCAAAAGGACCAAACGCATCGAGATCTACAGTAAGACACGGTAAACCGGCCTATCCTGTTCAATATCCATGTTTAGTGTCCTATTATAAATGTATGGCATGAACAAGAACGGCAATCAAAATAATAAATCAGCAATAGCATTCGTAAATGATATGTTAATTACATCAGAAACAATAAACCGTGACAAATAAAAATCCAGCTGCAAGACCTAGTCAAGAAAGTAGAAAATTACGCTTTCCAACACGGAAGCTAAGAATCTACACCCATAAATGTGAAACAATCTCGTTCAGTCCATATATTTCAAAAACTTCAAAAGCAAAGTACGACGTGAGAATAAATTCGAAAATATTCTTCCATGCAACAGAAAATATCAACGGAAAATTTTCCGATGCAAACAAAGTTAGATGCTTCGGAGTCCATCTAAACTTCGGGTTAAATCACAACGACAACATAAAGACACAGTTATAGAAAGCAGATAAATTCTTCTTATACCTCATAAGACTACCTTACTCGAAAGATTCGCACAGATCAATAAAACTTCACTGCTACAAAACACTAATTAGACCAACCATTCTAATGTATGGTCGTTAAATCTGTTTCAATGTAAGTGTCAACGCCACGGAAAAATTAAGAATCATTGAAAGAAAATACATCACAGCATGTTTAGGAATATATAGATTGCCAGAATTGAAATTTAGCAAATATAGCAAATCACAAGCTATACGAAGAGCCCAAATTAATCCATATCGATTCTTCATTCTTAAATTAGTCAAACCACTGGTCAAAGATACACAAAATAATCATAAACTTCATCGTCGCCCACAATCTATAGTCAAACCCGTTATACCATAAACACATTCAAAAAACAGGTTATTTCCCCCCGGAATCCTTCACCTGTTTAGATAGCGTGAAATTAATCCAAAACAATAATAACTTAGCATTATTCTATCACTACAGCAGAAACGTAATAATAAAAAATACTGTACGATAGCGACATAGACCATAAGGATAGCAATATAAGACTTATGTATAAATTGTCAACCGTAGATTTAAGTGAGACACTCAAAGACAATAAAGATAAATATTGGTGGCTAACCACCGTAGAAAATTAAATTATAGCGATAAGAAAACCGTATGTTTAGTTAGTAAATGAACCAAAGATTGTAAGCAAAGATCACAAAAGAACAATGCAAATGTCACGTAAACTTGAGGGTTAGACGATAAAATAAAATAGCTGAGTCGTAACACAACTATTAATTTTGTTTTCATTAATCTTTATTATGAATTCAGCAATCATAATGAAATACACACTGAATTAACACACACAAATCACAATTCACTCCAATCACCTTATGTAAAACCTAGTTACACTGATACGTTAAGTACGCGACTGTTATAAGGATAGAGACCGGTAAAGATATGTTGACTATTCTAAGGATACGGAATAAGTGAAGTTTTACTGACGATACTGTGTCTGGGGAAAGCTAGGGATGGGTGTGTCTAAGGACACGGGACTATCGGACTTGTTGATGATAATTTTGGTTAAGGAAGTGAGAGGGTAGTAGACATTTTTCTCCGATTGGATAATAAGACGGTTGGTGGACCAGGAAGGGTTTTAGCCGCCCTCGTGAGAAAGTTGCTAACGCAACATACCAGACGCGAGGAAAACCTACTTTCCCTGTTAACCCGTAGTAAACAATAAACGTAAAATAAAATCTAAGACAAGAGATACTCGCTTGGCCTGAAGGACCTTAACTATGAAAATTCCAAGACCCCTGGTGGGTACTTAGGACTACTGAGGGCACGCGCCAAGAATGTGCAGACATCTGGGCGCCATCCTGCCCGCGGTGTGTGGCCTGTCTCTGATGTGAATTGACGTTATACAAACACAGTTAAATTAAGAAAATGTTCCCTGCAATTGTGTAATCATATATACGTAATTATATATCTCATACGTTTATTCTCTTTCTTCCCCCTCCTAAAATGTCAGCGATCCATAATACAATATCGGGCCTCCCTATACTAGTTTGTAAGTTCATAGTCTAAGGAATGGTTACATTGTAAGTCAATAAATGGTAGTATGAAGTGCAACGTTTATGTGAGCACCTATACTAGGCGTACATTACGCAAACATTAAAAACTTCCCACAAGCTGAGATCCTCAACTCATAAATCAAATTCTTTTTATTTTTGATTCATTGTAGTAAATGAAATCATTTACCAACATATTTGTCACACTTTTCTCATTCAGATAAGACCAAGCACGATATAATTTGGAGCATATTTGCTTACTGAGTAAATGATAATTAAATACATATCAATAAGTAAATCTAACATCACAAATATAGTAGTAAAAGTTTAATTTTGGAAAAGTTAGAAATAAAAAAGTTTTACTTTTGATTCAGCACATAGATACATTGTCTCCGCGCTATCTGCCACTGGACCATATTACACCACCACAAAATATCCCGAAGTTCTTGTTGGACTCAACGGGTATAACATCGCATATACTTTGCATATTTACTGCATAGACCTCCGTAGTTTATTTAATTTTTTATAATCATTGTAACAAAGGTTAGTGTTATAATTTCATTTTATTGCAGCATAAGTCCAGTTTTTGTGTGTGCAATAAAATATTGTTATACTACTATCACCAGGAACGATGTGTAAAAGTACACTTACAAGAAAAGATAAAAATTTATTTCACAGTTATACTTAAATGTGGCATAAAGAGTAATATCTGAAAGAAAATTTCAGAAACATTGATTTCCAGAATTATTTCATTACTTTCCACAGTTGTCAATATCCACAGTTGGCTGAATCCCACATGTAGAGTGTAATAAAAGAAGAACAAGACAATACGATAAAATGTTGTAAGAAGCAAGAAATTCTAACAGTGAAATAAATAAAAAAACAGAAAAAGATAAAACAGATAATAGGAAACTACAACGGAACAAAGAAAGCTCAAGAAAGTAGACAGTTACAACTAAAATGGCAGAGGAAAGAAACACAAGAGGAAAATTAGAAAAACACATCATAAACAGCAAAATGGCAACAAAAGACAAAGAATAGATAACAACAAGTATAAACAAAGGAAATATAGTTGTGAACACAGGGAATAAAGGCATGAAATTTGAAATCCTGAAAAAGATAGATATGTTTAGGGAAATGAGAAATTTTTTTTTTTTATTTATTTATTTGTTGAAATTACAATCAATTCTCGCGTTGAGAAGAAATGAGAAATATGAAAGACAAATTAAAGGAGATAAGAAAGGCAAATAATATATTTAGTTACACCTAATACAAGATGTTAAGCTAGAGAAAAATAACAGGAGATAAGGAAATAAAATGGATAGAAGAAAGAAGAAAACTTGAAACTACAAGATAAGATAGATGAACTCCAAGGGATGACGATAAATTAAAAGTGATAAATGAAGCGGAATATATTCAAGAGATAAAAACAAAACACCATTAAAAGCTGCAACAGTTATACTTTCAGACCAGAAGAATAAGATGAGAGTATAAGTTTTTTTTTTTTTTGTTGAAATTACAATCAATTCTCGCGTTGAGAATTTTCAGTAATTTTTCTGGCGTGGCGCAGTGACATGGCTATTTATTTACAATAAGTTAATACTATTATAGCTAGATATAATTTATAAGTATTATAAGTAAGTGCATATGCTTAATTTGGATAACTAAGTGAATCTGACGTTTAGATCTAGCGGGTAGTGCCTCTTCAGCCTGCGAGTCTGGTCCGTCGTGTGGAGTAGTCCAGTGATTAGGGGGTTTTGGTGTTTGTTGATTCTTTTGCTGTATCTGTTGCTATATTTTGCTATTTCCTCTTTGACGGTGGGTATCTTGAGGTCGCGGTGTATTGTTTCATTGGTTACATACCAAGGTGCGTCAATTAGGGATCTTAGCGTTTTCGATTGAAAGCGCTGGAGTATTTCAATGTTGGAGTTACTTGCTGTTCCCCATAGTTGGATTCCGTAGGTCCAGACAGGTTTTATTACGGTCTTGTAGAGGGTAATTTTATTCTGCATATTTAGTTTGGAGCGTCGGCCCGTGAGCCAATAGAGTTTTTTTAGTTTGTCCTTTAGTTGCTTCCTTTTATCTGAGATGTGTGTCTTCCACGTTAGTCTCCCGTCCAGGGTCATGCCCAGGTATCGGACTGTGTCCCTGCTAGGAACTGTTGCATTGTTGATGGTGACCTGGGGGCAGGTTTGTTTTCGGAGCGTGAAGGTTACATGTGTGGATTTCTTTTCGTTGACGTTGAAGCCCCATTTGTGAAACCACTTTTCCATGGAGTCGAGACTTCGCTGGAGAGTGGATGAGGCTATTACCGGGTCAGCGTGGGAAGCTAATAGCGCTGTGTCGTCTGCAAATGTCGCTATTGTTATATCATTTGATATGGGTAGGTCGGCAGTGTAGATGGAATACAGTAGGGGTCCGAGGACACTACCTTGGGGTATGCCGGCTTCTATTGGGAATGTTGCGGAAGTGGCGTCTAGGTATTTAACCATGAATTGCCTATTGGTTAGGTAAGATTTTAGGATGGAGCAGTAGGGGTGGGGTAGGATCTTTTTAAGTTTGTATAGTAGCCCTTCATGCCATACTTTATCGAATGCCTGTTGGATGTCTAGGAAGACCGCTGAGCAATATTTTTTCTTTTCGAGTGTTTGGCTGATCGTATGCGTTAGGCGGTGGATTTGTTCTACTGTAGAATGATGTTTTCGGAAGCCGAATTGGTGATCTGGGAGTGTTTTCAAGTTCTCCAGGATTGGAAGGAGTCGGTTCGTGAGCATCTTCTCGAATAGTTTGGACAGGGTAGGTAAAAGACTGATTGGGCGATAGGAGCAGGTTTCGTATATCGGTTTACCGGGTTTGGGGATGAGGGTAATCAATGAGATTTTCCAAGCCTTAGGATAGTGTTCCAGGCGAAGGATAGCATTAAAAATCGATGTGATGAGTGCTATCCCTCTTGTGGGAAGTTCCTTGATTGCTCTATTGCCTATTAGGTCGTGTCCTGCTGCTTTCTTGGGGTTTAGGCGACTGATTGTTTCTATAGTCTCAGCAGAGGAGAAGGGTTCGATAGGAGGGGACATTTGGAAGGGGGTGTACAGGTATTCAGTAACGTCCGCGGCGGTTTGGGGGGAATGGGGTTTGAATACTTTTGACAAGTGTTTTGCAAATAGGTCGGCTTTTTCTATGGGGCTTCGCGCCCATCCACCTTGCGGACGGCGGATAGGTGGGATTATTTGTGGGGGGCGTGTGAGTTTCCTGGAGGCCTTCCATAGTGAGTAGTTGGCGTCGGCTGTGGGGGACAAGCTGGCGAGGTATTTATGGAAACAGTCGTTTTTATAGTTTCTTAGGGTTCTGGATAGCTTTCTAGTTGCGTTGTTAAGTTTGCGTTTGTCCTCCGGTGTTCTATGGGTCTGCCATACTCTTCTTAGTCTTCGTTTTTCTGCTATTTTTTTAGTATGTAATGGGGGTATTCCTGTTTGCTGTTAGATGGCTTTGTCGGTGTGGAGAGGCGGATTGCGTTTATTATGCTCGTGTTTAAGTATTCCGTGGCTGCTTCGATATCTTCCTTTGTTTTTAGTGGGGTGAAGGCTGAGGTTGAGTGTGTAAAGACTTCTCTGAAGAGCTGCCAGTTGGTGTGTTGGTTCTGAATGGTGCCATTAGGTGTATTCTCGATGATTGTTGAACTGACTGTTGCTATCACGGGAGAATGATCGGAGGAGAGATCAGCCGAGGAGTTGATCTGGACGTGTCTTGATGGGATATTTTTAGTTATGAAGAAGTCGAGAAGGTCGGGTATTTTGTTGGTGTCAGTGGGCCAGTATGTGGGTTCGTATGTGGTGAGGTAGTTGAGGTTGTTGTTTGATTATGCTGTTTAAGAGGTTTTTGCCTCTTGCTGTAACCAGTCTGCTGCCCCATTGGATGTGCTTGGCGTTATAGTCTCCTCCAGCTATGAATCTATTGCCCAGGGTGTCCAGGAAGTTATCAAAATCTTCTTTGGCGATGGAGTGTCTGGGAGGGCAGTATACTGCTGAAGTGGTGATTGTACCATGGTAGTCTTCTATTGCTACGTTTGTTGCTTGGAGGTAGTCTTTCTGGAATGATGGAAGTTCGTAGTGCTTAATACTTGTTTTGATTATGATTCCGGTGCCACCGTGGGGGTATGGTAGAATTTGTAACCATTTATTTCCAGATAGTTTTTGTCGGTGAAGTGGGTTTCCGATACGAGCATTACATCGATTTGCTGGTGTTTTAGGAAGAGTTCTAGTTCAAATTTGTGTTGCGCTAGACCGTTGGCGTCCCAAAGAGCTATGCGTCTTGGTTTTATTTTTCGTCGGGGCGTATTAATTTATCCATGATGAGTGTTAGTAGCGATAGCAAATTATTTATTTGCTCTGATTGTTTTTCTATTAACTTTTCAAGTCTAGTGTCACGTCGATTCGGGATTATTTTACATTCCGCACGTAAGGTGAGAGATTCTGTTAGGGAAGTGATACATTTACACTGTACATGAGAGTGTGTATGTAAGGGTCAGAGGGCGTCCAGGTCTTAGTTGAGACAAAAGACTGCCGTTAGAAGATTCTGGATAGCCGGTTGGCGACAAGCGTGCGTGCAAGACGTTCTTCAGAGTGTAATATAGATGTATAGTTGTTGTGTGTGAAATATAGTCAATTATTTGTATTTCCAAATCCTCGAATTTCCTTAACACGGTAGCAGAGCGTGGTTACTAGTTTTGCAAGATATTTAGTGCGTGGTTACGATCTTGCGAGTGAGTTTTCAGTAAAGAAAAAAAAAACTTTCAGAGGAAAAAATATACTTCGAGCACGTAGGAACGCTTGAGTAAGAAAAGAAAAAAAAAGAAGAATCAATTAAAATGGAGAGATCGGAAATCATGATACCTATATTCGATGGTGAGGATTATGGAATGTGGAAGCAAAGAATCACGATGTTTCTCAAATATAAGGAATGCGAGGTTGTTACAACTAGAATGAAGAACGAAAGAGACGATGAAGACTGGGACAAAAAGGATTTGAAGGCGATAAATATAATTTATAGTGCAATATCGAACAGACAATTGGAGTATGTTAGGGAAGGAAAAACGGCGTATGATATAATAAAAAGGTTCGATGAAGTGTACTTGAAAGAGTCGACGGCACTGCAGATCGTATGCAGAAGGAGATTGGAAAACATAAGACTGGAGAACTACAGTGATTCAGCATCTTTCTTTAACGATTTCGAAAAATTAATAAACGAATTAAAAAGTGCGGGCGCACAAGTAAGTGAGAGGGAAAAGCTGAATTACATGCTGAATACGTTACCCGAAGAATACAGCTACATAGCGGACATAATAGACGCATTGAAAGAAGAGAATCAAACGGTAGCGTATGTGAAAAATAAAATAGAAATAGCAGAGAAGAAAAATAAATCCAATCGAGGAGAAAGGCAAACCAATGCCTTTTCTGCAAAAAAGGAAGGATGCTTCAGATGTGGAAGATTAGGACACTTTGCGAGAGAGTGTCAAAATGGCGTCCAAGCGGGAAGCAGTAACGGCTATTGGCATGGGCCAACACGTGGTCTAATTGGTATTTTATCGAAATCGGTTGATGCAGAAACAAGCGGCATGCGTCGAAAGGCGTAAAAATCTTTAGATTTATTACAGTTATAGGCGAAAAATCGTGGCAAACTGCGATTTTCATCATTTTTAACCGTTTGTAGCTCGCGTAGCAACGTTAACCGATTTTGATGAATTTTTCAGCGCGTACATGACTGACATACATTTACCAAACATATTTTTTACGTATATAACTCTACCTCTGTACAAACGTGTTTGTCAACGCTTACATTAGTACGCTTACATTAAAGATAAAATGAACTTGTCGAATAGTTCTATTCCGAACAACTTCTTCCTACATGTATAACGGGTGTCCGGTCTTGGTTTTTGCTTTATACATAAAACTACATTGGTACGATATATGTACTTTCTTTGTATATTTTATACATGCAATCTTTGTTTTAGATCGTCCGTTTATACCGCCACCTTTGAAGCATCCTAATCCTGCCTACCCCTTTCCATTTGGAATTCAGTGGCAGAAATTTGTATTATTTCTTCCATTGTTTATACACCACTATGAAGATATTGAAGAAAGTTGCGTTAAAATTCATGAGGAGGTAACACATCGATAGATTCACGCGACATACAGTCGGAGACAAAAGTAAGTGGAAGTCGATATGAATAAAGTTTAATTGAATTGGTACTGGTGTTATATTCTTTAGTTTTATTTATTGTGTGCTCTTATACTACATATAGATTATTTGGTAAACTATTGAAATTAATATTCACAATTTTTTGTAAACTAGCTATATTTAACGAAACTTCATTGATATATATTTTCATTATGCACCATTTGTCTTTGACCACCGGCTGTATATGATACCAAACGTACTTCTACGTATAATTCGAAATCTAAGGCAGAGCATTTTATTTTGTTAATGATAAAATCATCGGTATTGCAGGTATTTGGTACCAGTTGTGCGACACATAGCACAGACGAGCTATACGTATAGACAAATTACCTTATGGTCCTCTGTGGCTCAACGTGACTACCATACCGACGTAGAAATTCGATATTGATTTTGGCGTCCTCTACTCGTAAACAACAGTCACTCGATAAAGTACTCGTTAAAGAAGTATTAGCAAGAGCCAAACAGCATTCATGTGTAAATGCACGTGTACCTATAGAGAGTAGAGACGTTTGATTCGTACGATTCAGGCAATTGCAGACTCAATGCAGTGACGATTTGTGTCGCGCGAATATTTCTTCGGTACTTTAGTAATATATATATATATATATATGTGTGTGTGTGTGTGTGTGTGTGTATTGAATTACAGGCACATATATACAAGGTGGTTGGTAACTGGTGGTACAAACGGAAAGGGGCCGATTCTACGCGAAAAAAGAAGTCGTATGATTTCAAATAAACATCAGATTTTGCATTATACCCCCAATAATTAACTTATAAATACGATTAAAAAATAAGTTTTATTGATTATTCCGCATCGACGAAACTACAAATATACGTCCAAACCGAATAAAATGAAAAAATAATTTTTATTCGGAAAATGTTTTTTACCGTGTTTGAGATAATACCCCACTGCTCCTCGGTGGCCAACGATACATTTTAACCATTTTTCTTGTATTCTCCTTTCCTACATAGAGCTGCAAAAAAAAACACACACACAAAATACTTACAAATTGTAAACGCATACACGCAGTTGAAAAAGTATCCGTGTGCTGCTCTATACCATAACAATTGTACAATGTTGTACAAATTCAACAGAAAAAACAATAAATAGTTTTTGCATCATTTAAATATTTACTAATGGTTTCTAAACAGAACGCAATCATTTAAAAAAATTTAAACGTTGGGAAACTCTTATTTTACTGTGACATATTCTTAAACAATCACTCAAGCGGAGACTGTCCAAAACCAAAAATGTACAAAATGACTGTAAAAAATTAACTGCCATCATAAACATGATGTTTTATGCTCCAGGTGTAATCTGTAAATAAATGCACGGTGTGTGTGTGTAAATCAAAACTCTCACATATGCATCACGTGTTTATGTGTTAATATTAATTTCGTATACGTATAATATGTAAATAATATTACATATATGTCGGAGACGAAAGGACGCCGGAGCCGTCCCTCTGGAACTTCGGGAAAATCCGTAAAATTACAATTAAAGTTTACAGTCGTAATTAAACAATTTGCCGTCATCCTGCCCAATTGTACTTGTTTCCGATTTGTGATAATAAACTTGGGCTTAAAGCGACCACCAGTCGCCGAACGTAGCCGCGGTCAACGGGACGGGCGTTCCGTCCAACAAAGACGCGGAGTTACAGTATGACCCTCATTAAAAGAAACACCCATAGAGGTACTTGACAGTAAAACATTTCAACGGTCCCTTCGGACAATGAATACCAGATGTGGAGGCACGTACACAGCACAAGCCCAGCCAGCCTGGAGACCCGCTATAAAACCTGGGTTTTCGGCAATTAAGATTTTTGCAAACGGACAGGCAGCTTTTGCGTACCTAGGAGCTGGCGTACCTAGACACACTACCAGAGGTAGTCTCGGTGGTGACGTTGGGACGAACATTCATTCCTTCGGGAGATCTCATCGACGAAGGGACCAACACCGCTTGATCCGCGAGTAGTACACTTTCGAGTCAGTGTCAGTCTATCTCTCCTCCCGTTGACCGCGGATTCGTTACCGGACCTAAGGCCACCGTCGCTCACATCGCAAGTGCCCCATCACCGCTGTTGATTGTCGAGTCAGTAGTGTCCCTACTCGTAGCCTCAGGCCGCATCTTCGCTATCACACAACGATGGCCCACTCCAAGGGAGGTCTATCAAACGCCCACAAGCCTGTTCCTAACTCTTCTCCGACATATATGTATATTTCAGTTACAGGGTAGTACAAGTAGTACAAACGGGCACGGGTAGATTCCTTATGAAAAGATAAACCAAAAATATACAAAAACGATTTTTTCTTGTAGCTTCGTTTTCGAAAAAATTAACTTTAACAGTAGTATGAAAGATACTGATTAATTAATGCTGTCATTGACGGGCGTTGAACTGAAGAAACTATTTTTTCTCATTTTATGCCTTTAGTATCGACATATCATTATAAATATTCCAATAGATATTTAATAATAGGAAATGTTTTTTAGCACACTTTTTAACATGAAAACTATAGTTTCCAGTGTTCTTCTTGGATTATTTCTATACAACAGAGATTCTAGGTTTTTAAAGCTAAATCACAAACTGGTATATGTCTAATCTGTCCCTAGAAATAAAAACAAGAATAAACCTAAAAATATACAACGTTTCTGATTTTGTAACCATCGATAGATGATTCTTGTTGACTTTTGTAAGCGAAAATAACTCTTTGCAAAAAGCTAATAAAGATGAAGTTTTGCATACCTTTTCAGAAAGGCAAAAACTACATTTTCACAAAGTTTCAACGTCGCATTCTCAACTGTACGCGAATTATTGACAATTGAAAGTAGTGCGATTTTGTGCGAATATCGACATTTTTGTAGATTGTTTACAAAATCCATACAAGAAATCTCGAATGGCAAACATGTAGTATTTGTTCCTGAACATGATTTCTATACTTATAGAAAATTTAATATCGAAGTTGGCCTTTTCTGAGACTAATTTGGCTGGATTACATCGCGTCAGCCTTCAGTCATGTACAGGCCTTTGATGCAACGACGAAAAACCGAGAAAAGACCGATCGGTTCGTTCTCTATCTTTGAATCATATTTTGAAACGTAACGATGCAATGATTACCCGTCCGATACACAGATACGCAACGAATGAATACGCTCGAAGAAGTTCTGATTGTCCAAACTGTAAGACTGTCGGAACGATTCCGCGCTCTTCTGACTAACAAGAAATAAGATAATAATAAGAAATGCGTACTGTTTGAAAACTCAAACGATTGTTTCTAGTCTTGTTCTACTCGACCGAGACTCTAGCAAGACACCTCAATTCCGAAAATGTCTTTAGTGATTGATTTTCACCGAAAGCAAGAAAATTTAAATAGCATGCTTTTTAAATATCACTCATGCTCTTTCATGTGCCCGAAGTACACACACAACAATATCTGAATACGAGGTTCTCGAGCGATCAGGTTCTTGATCGATCAAACCAGCACACGTCGTTTAATAACCCTTCGGACGTAATCGCGTCACCCCTTAACCTACAGTATCGTGTGAGAGACGTGGTACGTCGATGTTGTGTTGATTTATTATTTACTTCAAGGTAATAAATATTTCTTGCTCAATGGTCAATTGGTAGTAATTATTTATGAGATATCTTGCAAAATAAAATTAGATGTACATTGCACAACTTCGAGCGCTCAGCCAAACCGTGAAATGGCTCGACGTGTGACCGACCATGTTGTTGCTTATGGCACGCGCTATTACAACTTAAATCGTAAGGCAAGAATGAAACGCTCGATTATTAAAAACGTTATGGACACGGGTAATAGATGTATTATTACGATTTTTGGGAGAAATGAATACTGAATGCCGTGAGAAAATTTAAAATATAATTATGCAATTGATGCGTTGCATGGCCAAGCCAGCTTTCCAGAGAATATCGTGAAATTCTTCTCTGCTCTGTTTATTGCCGGACCAGACTTTCCTTTTTCGGATGGCTACGATTGTTGTCAATCGGTGCAGATTATGGTTTCCGCCTTTCCGCGTCTTTGTGTACAGTGTATCCATATTTCTTGCAGCGCTAAAGCTCTCAATAGCGATTTCGTAAATGGGCGCAAATGCTGGGTGAATGAGAAAAACGTGCGATGGGTAATGGATGAGAGAGAGAGAGAGAGAGTGTGTGTGTGTGTGTGTGTGCGTGCGTGCGTGCGTGCGTGCGTGCGTGCGTGCGTGCGTGCGTGCGTGCGTGCGTGCGTGCGTGCGTGCGTGCGTGCGTGCGTGCGTGCGTGCGTGCGTGCGTGTGTGTGTGTGTGTGTGTGTGTGTGTGTGTGTGTGTGTGTGTGTGTGTGTGTGTGTGTGTGTGTGTGAGAGTAGTAGTGCGAGAGAGCATCAATCCAGAACAAGTTCAGCATTGTGGGATAACAAATATAATTACGATTATAAATATCCTCAAGTTAACTCCATTCCTTCTAAAAGGTAGAAGCTTTATCCTCTTAGTCCTTTGAGCTCGAGGACTGTTTCAGTGGGGTGAAGTAGCAACTCGAGATGGTTTAGCGCATATGTGACGCGTGTCTTGCTGGTATAAATTGCTTCGCATTTTCTAGAGAACGGACACTTGAAACTACGTGCTTGCGGTACATTCGATAGCCAGGACAGAGGGATCATTCGTGAGCCTGTTTTCGTCCTGCGAGACGAGAAAATTATTAGAAATTCCCTGATGCAATTGTACGCGGTTTTATGCAACTTTGATTATACACGTGAACGATATTTAGCACAGAGGAGACGGGTTAGGCACAATTTGAAATCAACAACATTCAGTTTAACAAATTATAACTTCTATTCGTTTTCCATCATGGAATAACGCGGTGGTGTCTTCCATATTGCACTGGACGTGCGTTGTAATCTACTCCTATCTATATTTTCAAACATTTCAGTTAAATCTGGTGTGCACATTCTTCTATCAAAGAATTTATAGACTGCTTTCTTCGCAATTTATCGTTGCATTGCAAGTTCATTTTCGCGTATGTACGCTAAAATTGATAAAAATTCGAGTACTCCATGCATTATAATGTTTATTAACTCATTAAGTAAAACAACACTTACATTGCGCCTAATGTGGAATTGTACGCCTTGGTCTGGCTTCATCGTCCGATGTGTCGTCGTCAGGTTTACTGTGCAAAACAGAAGTGGACCTTACTGTTTGGAGCTATATTTTGGATAAAATATCGAATGAATAATAGCTTGTGTTTTTATAAGAGAAGAATACTTTGATACTGTTTGTAATGTTACCTGCGATGTCATCATCTGAGTCTCCTTCTTTTGTTTCGCTAATAAGATTTTTTTTTGCTTTTTCGACAGATCTTCGTGCCAGTTTTTGAACAATGGCTTTTTCTGAAATTTTTTCTTTTTCAAAGGCCTCGATTCTCCTTCTTACGGGCACATTTTTCTTCATTTCATTTTGAATGTCCTGTTTCGTCATGTTTCTATTAGACATTTCCCTTTCAACGGGATGGCTCATCTTCTGCGAATAATTCTTCGAACTCGGTGAGTCCAATCGCTTGATTCAGCTGCTGAACCTCCTCCTGCAGAGTTATTGGTGACCGTGATGTAAATTTTGGTTCATTATTTTTTCCTATACTACTAGCCAAGTTTTTATTAATTACTACCGTTTCGTTTGATTTTATTGGTGATAAAGGTTCTACAATTGCGGTAGCGTCCATCATCTTCTGCGTATAAGTAGAATTGATGTCCATCGTGGAATTTATAAGAGGAGTAAATTTCTCAAGTGCATCCTCGCACATTGAAGGATCTTCAATATCATTTCTTCCTGATGGAATTACTGTATCATCAATAATATTAGAATATTTACCCTTCGTGTTTTCACTCCGTGAAAAAGTTCTCTTTATATTGTTGTCTATCTATCTCTTGTTGTCATTGAAGACTTTAATGGTTCAATCCTTTCTGGCTGTATTGCATCTTCCTTTGAAATTGTTTCGCTTAAAACATTCTTTTTTGTTTTACTATGTTTTGTAGGACCTTTTGTGTTTTTTTCATCTGAACTACTTCTAGTACTTTCCTTTTTTTTTAGGTCGGCCTCCACGTTTCCTCTAAAAATTTAGAATATATTTAACAACGTTATAGTAGTATTTATATACACAATGTACATACAATTGTATAAGCAATTAGATTTTGACGCATTAATTAACCGATATCAAACATTATTGGGTACTACATATAAGGGTTGGTATTGATTAGTAACATAAGATATGGGGTAAGATTAAAAGTATTAAATTTCATCATAATATGACACAAACATTTACATTACTGTCATCATCAAGAGTTAGCCTTCGTAATTTTGTAACAAGTGACATTGACTGCTGCTTTTTAATATTAATTGCAGCTTTTATTGCAGCCTTTCTTTTTGTTCGGTCAATTGTTGTTTCCAGCACATCCCCAGCTTTTACATCTTTATTTTCTGTTTTATCATGTACTGCTGAATCTGTTACTGTATTATCAGTATTGATAATATCATTTTCTGGGATAGTCTCTTTACGGCGATAACCTTTTTTCTTCAAAACTTTCGGCCTCTTTGTAGTTGAAGGGCCAGGGACTGATTGTGGTATTTCAGCAATTAAACCATGTAAATAATCCAGAGTGTCTTCAAGCTGGTTGTTAATATATTTTTTAACATCCAAGGAATAATTATGTATATTCGATATATCTTTGGTAATCATTTCTTCAATCTCCTTCTTTGATCCAGTATCCATATTTAAAATCTACGAATAAATGATATATATTTAATATATACATTAAACTATACTTTTTAATAATATATACCATAATTTAATATTATGGTTGAAATTATGACGTATATAGCAATTAATACATACACATGTGTTTAGTTCTATTAACTTAGAAGCACATGTAAATTAAAAATATATATATATATATATATATATATATATATATATATATATATATATATATATATATGAAACAATATGTATATATATATACAATATATGAAACCTTATGTTTGTAGAGGATTTGTGTGTAGAGGATGGTTGATCGTGAGATTTATTAGACAAGATTGCTTGTTGTTGAAACCTTCAAGTATATTTTCAAATGATTAAATAAATAATTATAGATAATGTTCGCAAAGACGGTAGATACTCGTAGATGCTGATCCATAACTCTCGTAAACTCTTTACGATTGCGTCTGTTTAAACTGGTATAGTATAAACAGGTCGGGGGAGAGTCGGAGAATTCAAATTCGTCTTTGTTCGACGGTTCGACGGTAACGTAACGGCGACATTGTTTTGCCCGGAGTTTATTTATTAATATATTATGTATGTCCTCACGATCTTGATACTCCGAATCAAAAAAACAACAACATGATTTGAAATGTACCGCTACGTGTACTTTCAAGGAGCAGAACTGACATAGTTCCGCTTGTGACGCGAGACGGAGATTATCGTTTCACTTCCTTTAACGCATTTTTGCCATTGAAAGACACTAATTTCTGTGACTTGCTTTATCTCTGTTATAAATCTCTCTTTATATTTAAAATTTTATAGTTTTTGTGCAAACGTAAAAGGTAAGTAAATATTAATAAATATTATAATAATATAATATAATGCTATATAATAATATTAATAAATACTTCGCTATTTACTTATTTTATTTCCATTAAAGTGTATTGTATTTTTCATTGCATTACTTTCATTTTCATTTAGTGTAATAATAAACGCATACGTTAATATTCATTGGCATTAGTGTAATTGTAAGCTTCACTGTAAATTTAATAAAATTTATAAGAACGGAATTATTAAAAGCGTATATATGTGTAATTAAACTAGACTCTATTCTCAATGTTACTTCATTATTTTATTATTGTTTCATATATATATATATATTTTTTTAATTTACATGTGCTTCTAAGTTAATAGAACTAAACACATGTGTATGTATTAATTGCTATATACGTCATAATTTCAACCATAATATTAAATTATGGTATATATTATTAAAAAGTATAGTTTAATGTATATATTAAATATATATCATTTATTCGTAGATTTTAAATATGGATACTGGATCAAAGAAGGAGATTGAAGAAATGATTACCAAAGATATATCGAATATACATAATTATTCCTTGGATGTTAAAAAATATATTAACAACCAGCTTGAAGACACTCTGGATTATTTACATGGTTTAATTGCTGAAATACCACAATCAGTCCCTGGCCCTTCAACTACAAAGAGGCCGAAAGTTTTGAAGAAAAAAGGTTATCGCCGTAAAGAGACTATCCCAGAAAATGATATTATCAATACTGATAATACAGTAACAGATTCAGCAGTACATGATAAAACAGAAAATAAAGATGTAAAAGCTGGGGATGTGCTGGAAACAACAATTGACCGAACAAAAAGAAAGGCTGCAATAAAAGCTGCAATTAATATTAAAAAGCAGCAGTCAATGTCACTTGTTACAAAATTACGAAGGCTAACTCTTGATGATGACAGTAATGTAAATGTTTGTGTCATATTATGATGAAATTTAATACTTTTAATCTTACCCCATATCTTATGTTACTAATCAATACCAACCCTTATATGTAGTACCCAATAATGTTTGATATCGGTTAATTAATGCGTCAAAATCTAATTGCTTATACAATTGTATGTACATTGTGTATATAAATACTACTATAACGTTGTTAAATATATTCTAAATTTTTAGAGGAAACGTGGAGGCCGACCTAAAAAAAAAGGAAAGTGCTAGAAGTAGTTCAGATGAAAAAAACACAAAAGGTCCTACAAAACATAGTAAAACAAAAAAGAATGTTTTAAGCGAAACAATTTCAAAGGAAGATGCAATACAGCCAGAAAGGATTGAACCATTAAAGTCTTCAATGACAACAAGAGATAGATAGACAACAATATAAAGAGAACTTTTTCACGGAGTGAAAACACGAAGGGTAAATATTCTAATATTATTGATGATACAGTAATTCCATCAGCAAGAAATGATATTGAAGATCCTTCAATGTGCGAGGATGCACTTGAGAAATTTACTCCTCTTATGAATTCCACGATGGACATCAATTCTACTTATACGCAGAAGATGATGGACGCTACCGCAATTGTAGAACCTTTATCACCAATAAAATCAAACGAAACGGTAGTAATTAATAAAAACTTGGCTAGTAGTATAGGAAAAAATAATGAACCAAAATTTACATCACGGTCACCAATAACTCTGCAGGAGGAGGTTCAGCAACTGAATCAAGCGATTGGACTCACCGAGTTCGAAGAATTATTCGCAGAAGATGAGCCATCCCGTTGAAAGGGAAATGTCTAATAGAAACATGACGAAACAGGACATTCAAAATGAAATGAAGAAAAATGTGCCCGTAAGAAGGAGAATCGAGGCCTTTGAAAAAGAAAAAATTTCAGAAAAAGCCATTGTTCAAAAACTGGCACGAAGATCTGTCGAAAAAGCAAAAAAAATCTTATTAGCGAAACAAAAGAAGGAGACTCAGATGATGACATCGCAGGTAACATTACAAACAGTATCAAAGTATTCTTCTGTTATAAAAACACAAGCTATTATTCATTCGATATTTTATCCAAAATATAGCTCCAAACAGTAAGGTCCACTTCTGTTTTGCACAGTAAACCTGACGACGACACATCGGACGATGAAGCCAGACCAAGGCGTACAATTCCACATTAGGCGCAATGTAAGTGTTGTTTTACTTAATGAGTTAATAAACATTATAATGCATGGAGTACTCGAAATTTTATCAATTTTAGCGTACATACGCGAAAATGAACTTGCAATGCAACGATAAATTCCGAAGAAAGCAGTCTATAAATTCTTTGATAGAAGAATGTGCACACCAGATTTAACTGAAATGTTTGAAAATATAGATAGGAGTAGATTACAACGCACGTCCAATGCAATATGGAAGACACCACCGCGTTATTCCATGATGGAAAACGAATAGAAGTTATAATTTGTTAAACTGAATGTTGTTGATTTCAAATTGTGCCTTAGAGCAGACCTTGACATACCTTGCGTGTAATATAAAAATGATGTTACATTGCAACTATCGTTAAAAGATGTGTGTGTTCTTAAAATATACCAATGAACGTAAGAC
>NW_022884063.1:0-16651 GCF_011952255.1 Bombus vosnesenskii | reverse complement strand
CATCAATAATATTAGAATATTTACCCTTCGTGTTTTCACTCCGTGAAAAAGTTCTCTTTATATTGTTGTCTATCTATCTCTTGTTGTCATTGAAGACTTTAATGGTTCAATCCTTTCTGGCTGTATTGCATCTTCCTTTGAAATTGTTTCGCTTAAAACATTCTTTTTTGTTTTACTATGTTTTGTAGGACCTTTTGTGTTTTTTTCATCTGAACTACTTCTAGCACTTTCCTTTTTTTCAGGTCGGCCTCCACGTTTCCTCTAAAAATGTAGAATATATTTAACAACTAGTTATAGTAGTATTTATATACACAATGTACATACAATTGCATAAGCAATTAGATTTTGACGTATTAATTAACCGATATCAAACATTATTGGGTACTACATATAAGGGTTAGTATTGATTAGTAACATAAGGTAAGATAATATTAGTAACATAAGATTAAAAGTATTAAATTTCATCATAATATGACACAAACGTTTACATTACTGTCATCATCAAGAGATAGCCTTCGTAATTATGTAACAAGTGACATTGACTGCTGCTTTTTAATATTAATTGCAGCTTTTATTGCAGCCTTTCTTTTTGTTCGGTCAATTGTTGTTTCCAGCACATCCCCAGTTTTTACATCTTTATTTTCTGTTTTATCATGTACTGCTGAATCTGTTACCAGGCTATCAAAGGGCCGATAAATATCATTTTCTGGAGTGAAGCCCTTTACGGCGATAACCTTTTTCTTTCAAACTTTCGGCCTCTTTGTAGTTGAAGGCCAGGGACTGATTGTGGTATTTCAGCAATTAAACCATGTGCGCATCCAGAGTGTCTTCCGTTGCTGCTATATTTTTTAACATCCAAGGAATACCGCGTATATATCTTGGTAATCATTTCTTCTCAATCTCCTTCTTGATCCAGTATCCATATTTAAAATTCACGAATAAAATGATATATATTTAATATATACATTAAACTATACTTTTAATAATATATAATTCTAATATTATGGTTGAAATTATGACGTATATAGCAATTATTATTAATACATACACATGTGTTTGGGCTCTATTAACCTCAGCCATGTAAATTCAAAAAAAAGAGATATATATATATATATATATATATATATATATATATATATATATATATATATATATATGAAACAATATGTATATATATATACAATATATGAAACCTTATGTTTGTAGAGGATTTGTGTGTAGAGGATGGTTGATCGTGAGATTTATTAGACAAGATTGCTTGTTGTTGAAACCTTCAAGTATATTTTCAAATGATTAAATAAATAATTATAGATAATGTTCGCAAAGACGGTAGATACTCGTAGATGCTGATCCATAACTCTCGTAAACTCTTTACGATTGCGTCTGTTTAAACTGGTATAGTATAAACAGGTCGGGGGAGAGTCGGAGAATTCAAATTCGTCTTTGTTCGACGGTTCGACGGTAACGTAACGGCGACATTGTTTTGCCCGGAGTTTATTTATTAATATATTATGTATGTCCTCACGATCTTGATACTCCGAAGCAAAAAAACAACAACATGGTTTGAAATGTTCTCTAGCTCATGTACCGCTACGTGTACTTTCAAGGAGCAAAACTGACACAGTTCCGCTTGTGACGCGAGACGGAGATTATCGTTTCACTTCCTTTAACGCATTTTTGCCATTGAAAGACACTAATTTCTGTGACTTGCTTTATCTCTGTTATAAATCTCTCTTTATATTTAAAATTTTATAGTTTTTGTGCAAACGTAAAAGCTAAGTAAATATTAATAAATATTATAATAATATAATATAATGATATATAATAATATTAATAAATACTTCGCTATTTACTTATTTTATTTCCATTAAGGTATATTGTATTTTTCATTGCATTACTTTCATTTTTATTTAGTGTAATAATAAACGCATACGTTAATATTCATTGGCATTAGTGTAATTGTAAGCTTCACTGTAAATTTAATAAAATTTATAAGAACGGAATTATTAAAAGGGTATATATGTGTAATTAAACTAGATTCTATTCTCAATGTTACTTCATTATTTTATTATTGTTTCATATATATATATATTTTTTTAATTTAATAGATCTAAACACATGTGTATGTATTAATTGCTATATACGTCATAATTTCAACCATAATATTAAATTATGGTATGTATTATTAAAAAGTATAGTTTAATGTATATATTAAATATATATCATTTATTCGTAGATTTTAAATATGGATACTGGATCAAAAAAGGAGATTAAAGAAATGATTACCAAAGATATATCGAATATACATAATTATTCCTTGGATGTTAAAAAATATATTAACAACCAGCTTGAAGACACTCTGGATTATTTACATGGTTTAATTGCTGAAATACCACAATCAGTCCCTGGCCCTTCAACTACAAAGAGGCCGAAAGTTTTGAAGAAAAAAGGTTATCGCCGTAAAGAGACTATCCCAGAAAATGATATTATCAATACTGATAATACAGTAACAGATTCAGCAGTACATGATAAAACAGAAAATAAAGATGTAAAAACTGGGGATGTGCTGGAAACAACAATTGACCGAACAAAAAGAAAGGCTGCAATAAAAGCTGCAATTAATATTAAAAAGCAGCAGTCAGTGTCACTTGTTACAAAATTACGAAGGCTAACTCCTGATGATGACAGTAATGTAAATGATTGTGTCATATTATGATGAAATTTAATACTCTTAATCTTACCCCATATCTTATGTTACTAATCAATACTAACCCTTATATGTAGTACCCAATAATGTTTGATATCGGTTAATTAATGCGTCAAAATCTAATTGCTTATACAATTGTATGTACATTGTGTATATAAATACTACTATAACGTTGTTAAATATATTCTAAATTTTTAGAGGAAACGTGGAGGCCGACCTAAAAAAAAGGAAAGTGCTAGAAGTAGTTCAGATGAAAAAAACACAAAAGGTCCTACAAAACATAGTAAAACAAAAAAGAATGTTTTAAGCGAAACAATTTCAAAAGAAGATGCAATACAGCCAGAAAGGATTGAACCATTAAAGTCTTCAATGACAACAAGAGATAGTAATATAAAGAGAACTTTTTCACGGAGTGAAAACACGAAGGGTAAATATTCTAATATTATTGATGATAGAGTAATTCCATCAGCAAGAAATGATATTGAAGATCCTTCAATATGCGAGGATGCACTTGAGAAATTTACTCCTCTTATGAATTCCACGATGGACATCAATTCTACTTATACGCAAAAGATGATGGACGCTACCGCAATTGTAGAACCTTTATTACCAATAAAATCAAACGAAACGGTAGTAATTAATAAAAACTTGGCTAGTAGTATAGGAAAAAATAATGAACCTAAATTTACATCACGGTCGCCAATAACTCTGCAGGAGGAGGTTCAGCAGCTGAATCAAGCGATTGGACTCACCGAGTTGGAAGAATTATTCGCAGAAGGTGAAATGTCTAATAGAAACATGACGAAACAGGACATTCAAAATGAAATGAAGAAAAATGTGCCCGTAAGAAGGAGAATCGAGGCCTTTGAAAAAGAAAAAATTTCAGAAAAAGCCATTGTTCAAAAACTGGCACGAAGATCTGTCGAAAAAGCAAAAAAAATCTTATTAGCGAAACAAAAGAAGGAGACTCAGATGATGACATCGCAGGTAACATTACAAACAGTATCAAAGTATTCTTCTGTTATAAAAACACAAGCTATTATTCATTCGATATTTTATCCAAAATATAGCTCCAAACAGTAAGGTCCACTTCTGTTTTGCACAGTAAATCTGACGACGACACATCGGACGATGAAGCCAGACCAAGGCGTACAATTCCACATTAGGCGCAATGTAAGTGTTGTTTTACTTAATGAGTTAATAAACATTATAATGCATGGAGTACTCGAATTTTTATCAATTTTAGCGTACATACGCGAAAATGAACTTGCAATGAAACGATAAATTCCGAAGAAAGCAGTCTATAAATTCTTTGATAGAAGAATGTGCACACCAGATTTAACTGAAATGTTTGAAAATATAGATAGGAGTAGATTACAACGCACGTCCAGTGCAATATGGAAGACACCACCGCGTTATTCCATGATGGAAAACGAATAGAAGTTATAATTTGTTAAACTGAATGTTGTTGATTTCAAATTGTGCCTTAGAGCAGGAATACTTGCCATACCTTGCGTGTAATATAAAAATGATGTTACATTGTAACTATCGTTAAAAGATGTATGTGTTCTTAAAATATACCAATGAACGTAAGACTATTTCACTTTTTATATTTTAGAATGATCATAGGCATATATTATTTTTCTTATACTAATCAAATTTTACCATTTTTTCTTATTTATATGTATCTTCTTAAGAATTAATAAATAAACCAATTAATAAATAATTGTTTTGGTACGACTTTTTAATGAGAAGTAAATTTTATTAGATTTGCCTTATTATCACTGTCGTGTAATAATTCGCGAGATACGCGTGATATAATTCGTACGATTAAATAGCACTGGTGATTTCGTCTCTTCGTGTAACGAGGAGGGTCTGGTAAATGGGTCGACCGTGGACGTTCAATCTTGTAAGAGAACAAACGGCGGCACCGTATCGTCGAGCATTTTTCTCTCGGTCAACAGCCATCCATTTTATATTTAGCACGTTCGGTTGCGACGCTAAATTTTCGTTACACCACCAGTTGTTTCGTCTGAAATTCGCGTGACGTAAGTGCATTACACTCTCGCACCCGTCAGCCATTCCTGCGACCACTTCGCGTGCGTTAACTCGATAATATTTCGTCTCTGTTACCTTGTCGCCGTTGCTGCTTGACACATCTCGCTTGCTGGACGACTGATCGATGAAAATTAAAACGGGACGCTGATTTACCGTATCGTTATTTTTGTGTCAGGTATTCTCTTTTTGCCGTTTCGGCGAATTATTTTCATTTCGAACTTTTTTAGTCTTATTGTTACGTCGATTCTTATATTTCAGGATCTAGTCTTGTACGTACGCTGGGGAGCGTTTTTATTTATTGATTCAACAAAGAATATCGTTGTAGGTGTCATACATGCGAGTAAAAGTAACGAAGTACGAGCAGTTTCACTGTAACATACTTCCTGATAATTTCTCGTTATTTATACCATAAGAAAGTATCAAAGAGGAACTCTTATCTCGAACGTGGATCTATTTGTCGATAATGCATGCGTGTAATACTCGAGTGTCGTTCATACAGCGTAAATATACGTGCAGATACGTAAACCTTTTATGATTTTTGTATCAAAGGCAGACCTGCTATAATACTCGCAAGTGAAATATAATTCTACGAAAGAAAATGGAGCAAAAGAGTTTCGTTGGTAATATATTCTTCCTTTTTCATCACAAGTTTCCTCTTTGTTGTGCTTCTGTTACATTATAATCCTGTTAGATTTACGCGTGTAAAATTTCACTTTGTTGCACTATATCTCATCATCGCCATCTGCCGAACACCTGTGAGAATCGCGGTTTACTTTGTCTCAAAGCGAGCAAACGTCTAATTTCACAAATTGGATCTTCATCAACAGCGAGAAGGGCATATGCGATGTAAAGGAGGCTGTAAGGGCGTCCTAGGGCTTACGGTGGTTGTCACGATGCCAGAAGTGGCGCCGAGCAGACACGTCAAGGGAGAATCAGAATCGCTATTGGGAAAACCATCACGAACATTTGTCCTTCGCGCCATCAAAATTCTATCTTCTGAGATATTTTTCGCGTTTCCAAGGTCATCGCCACTCTCCTTAACTTTGCCTTACGATGTATAATATCTCGATGTTACGGTAGTTAGAAATTTGTATTAATTTGGAGAACCTTGCAAAAGTACGCAAATCTGCTACGATAGTCGGATAGAGAGTATCGGCAGAGATCTGTTCCTTTATCGCGAAACTCTCTCGGACAACTTAGATGCTACCAGATATCGATTCTCGCATCCAACCATTTCGTAATAAACGTAGATCATCCAAGAAATTTCTCAATTGTCATCCGTTAATTACGCGCAACTTTTGCTTTATTTTAGCTACGTGGGAATCTATTAGTGCGCAAATGTTACCCCGAAAATGTTACTCCTCTGTGCCAAATATCGTTCACGTGTATAATCAAAGTTGCATAAAACCGCGTACAATTGCATCAGGAAATTTCTAATAATTTGCTCGTCTCGCAGGACGAAAACAGGCTCACGAAAGATCCCTCTATCCTGGCTATCGAATGTACCGCAAGCACGTAGTTTCAAGTGTCCGTTCTCTAGAAAATTCGAAACAATTTATGGTCGATGGTCGAGTGAACGGTGCAACGGTCGAGTCGGAAAAATCAGAAAGACAAATCGTCATAGTTCGAACAGACCGGGAAGCAGAAACGCACTTCCATGATCATTTGTATCGTTGCTCGATCTGTTGCTGCTCAATGACCGACCAAGCTGTTGATTTTTCTTTTTCTGCGATGCTACTATACTCTACACTCTATGCTTTATACCGTTCTTTTGCCCGCTATTTATCTTGTACGCGAACTTTTTATCGCTAGTGGATTGCAAAAATCCTTTTTTATCACGAATTTTACGTGACAATGCGTAGGTCAAGGTGGACGTAAGACAAAGGAAGGTGTAGATAAATAAGACAGGGTGTATTTAAAAATAATAAGTTATTTATTACAGTTTATTTAATATGTATACAGGCTATTCGTATTATAGCAGCGATAGCTAGTGTTAAATTAACAATGACAGTTTCTATCGTAGTTAATATTATATTGGTTATTGGCCATGACGAAGGCGAATTTTGATAGCCCTGGTCGAGGTCGGTGGTCTGGATCTATAACAAATAATACTATATTAATATAGCAAAGAAATGTCGTAAATATCGATATCATTTGCAAGGCGATTCTTTTTGGGCATAGTGAAATTATGTTGATCAGTTTGTGGATATTAGGTTGAAATTAGATAATAAAGTTATAGATTTACCCGTTTTAAGGGATTGTTCAGGCGCCGTTAATTCACTGGATATGTCGCCCTGAAGCAGGATGTTTAAATTTTAGATCATATATTGTACTGATAGGAAGTATTTTATCGATACAATTATGAGTTTATTTGATTAAAATATCTAACGTAGTGTCTAGTCACCAAACGAATTAGTAGATCAGCCGTGAACAATGGCAGTAATTTGTATAATAACAAAGGATAAGCCAAATATAGCAGAATGACTCATCGGCTAACTACTCTTGGTGTTTTTAACGAACAATAGTTTATTTAGAACTAATCAACAATCAGAGTTAACAATTAACAATTAACAATTACACTTAACAGACAACTGGTAACAACTAACAAATAACGATAGACACCGAGAGATCATTCGACGCGTTGCTATGCAAATAGTACCGAGGAGTTACACATTTAATGGCGTAAGACAGACTGCCTGTGCTTTTGTTTCGGATCGCGCAGATTCTTCCCTTCGTAGCCAATCGATATCCCCCACTAGCGTGCATTCATTAGATGTGCCGCCAGTGCTGGCACGTGTATGCTCTTCCGAGAATTCGGCGGAAAGAGTGTGAAGATATCGATGGTACATTGGGCACGTCGGTGTTGCGCTTTGGCGGCGTCGCGCTTTGCATCCGGGGCCGTTGAAAAGTTCCGTGGCCCGTGCCGCCACAGTGCTTGGCAGGTTTTTATTTTGTTTACCTAGTGGATCGGTATGATAGAGTTCGAGACATGTGGAAAGTACGGCTTCCAGGCAAGCAGGGGCTGATTCAGCGCATTAAAATAAGAAGAAAATTTCGTATAAACGTTTTCGAGTAGACGCTTGCTTTGTGTCACAGTACTTTCTTACCTATCTTTAGAGAAATTACTCGAATCGACCAGTTCCAGTTTCTACGGAAACGCGAATGCGTCGCGTCATAGATCGTCCATCTTGTTCGAACAGCTTACACGAATTTGTCGAAAATTTTGATCGTTACGTCAACTAACGTTTTATAAGTAAGAGATTTTAAACGTCCCCGTATTTAATAATCGAACGGATTCGGATCCGAAGAGCGTATTGGTCCGGAAATAAGGCCAGCACGATTTATCTATTTTCCAAGAAATCGTTCATCTGTGTAATGTTTAGCATCGCAAAATAAGCTATAAGCGGAACGTAAGGTCATATTAGGCATATTATATTATATAAAATTTTCTTCTTATTTCAGTATTCAGAATCAACCTCTGCCATATTTTCCACGTGTTCTGATTCACCTTGTATAATATATAAGAATGATAATTGCAAATATATTTGTATAATAACTCTATGATAAGCGCTTAATAATACATACAGTGAACTTGTACAGAGTAACGTTTGCTGACTGTCGGAGGCACATTGTTACTGTCTATGCAAAGACAAGTGCCCATTTCTTGTCGAAGAACTCCAGTCAATTCTAGCGTTTCACCCACATAAGTTTTCAACGCTGAAACATGAAAATATATAGTCGTTATTTTTTAGCTTTGCCTCTATTTGATCTTCATCTTATATGCTTACGCGCTTAATAATAGAACTAGGTTTGGTCTACGTAAAAAGTAACTTCTTTTTATTAAGACTCATATTTATTAAGATTTAATAAGATACAATTTATTAAGATACATGTAACGAAAGGCAGGAAGTAGTAACATTTTACGTGAATTTGCATGGATCGAATATGCTGATGTGCTTACGAATAAGAGAGTATTGATCGATAATTATTAAAGCCAATTGTTTGTGACATGGAAATAAGCAAAAGTCATTTTTAAGTTTAAAGATCTTTAGTTTAGTATTGAAATGTGTTTAATGTATTTTAGCAAAAGTAGATAAAATAGGAATATTAAAAAGTTGTGTTTTGAAGACAAAATTTGACAAAAATGATGCATATACAAATGCTATCTGTGGTCATTAATATATTTTTTCGTTATCGACAGAACATTTTCCCTTGATTTTATTGACATATTGGATTAATCACTCCTTTAAGTTAATCGTTGTTGAAACAACATCAAAATCGTATATTGTTTCATGCTAAAAAATCTACTAAATCCATTGACAGTGAAACGATATTTCGTATACGGTTTTTACAAGAATTATTATTATTTAAGACTTAGGAAAACAGTATATACAGTAGCCACGCACATGTCACGTAAAATAACAAAATAAAAAAAGGAATTTGAGGTAAAAAATAAAAAGGAATACTTTATTTTTTTTCTAACATCAATACACTTTACAATCTACTTCCGAACTCTAGGCGTGACTTTCTAAGACTGACTCTTATGATTTTACTTTCGATCGGACGCGATTACTTTCTTTTGTCATCCCTCAACATCCCCACCGTCCATGCATTTGCTAGGCGTCCGCGATCGTTGCCACGTGCTTTTTCTTCTAGAATCTTCGGTGGAAGGACCGTTGGGATGTTGATGGTTCATTAGGCACTTCAGCGATATACATTGTCGCCGAGTGCTTTATCTCTATCGTCAGTCCGTCGGATTTGAAGTATGCCGGTCGTGACACACACTGTGCGTATTTCTGGCGCGCGTTTCCGTTCAGTGACAGTACTTCGGCGGACTGGATTGCCGAAGCGAAAGGGTTAAAAAAATACGATAAAATCACATGTAGGTCTCTATTTGTCTAGTCGCCTTTGTAGCAATATCACTATGTCCTCTGACATACTTGAGGTTTCTTACAATTCACAAATTAAATGAACAACTGTGCAAGCGAAATCGCTGCTGTAGAATCCCCGCTTCTGTAGAATCAGTCGTATGGATTTCAAAATTTAGTGTGTCGCCGGGATTAGCGTTATCCAAAGTACGCCACAGGAATAGAACATAAAGATATTTCTCAAAATTTGTTATTGCTGGTATGATATTGCTGAAATACAAGGCTGCAGTTTCTTAATGTCGTCAAAACATTCAGTTCTTTTTTGGTCAGTCACTTTTCGCGTGTGTCACGACCGGCATACTTCAAATCCGACGGACTGACGATAGAGATAAAGATGTGGCGGCACTTGGCAACAATGTATATCGCTGAAGTGCCTAATGAACCATCAACATCTCAACAGTCCTTCCACCGAAGGTTCTAGAAGAAAGAGCACGTGGCAACGATCGCGGACGCCTAGCAAATGCATGGACGGTGGGGATGTTGAGGGATGACAAAAGAAAGTAATCGGATCCGATCGAAAGTAAAATCATAAGAGTCAGTCTTAGAAAGTCACGCCTAGAGTTCGGAAGTAGATTGTAAAGTGTATTGATGTTAGAAAAAAAAATAAAGTTTTCTTTTTTATTTTTTTACCTCAAATTCCTTTTTTATTTTGTTATTTTACGTGACACATACATCGACACTCTGTGTTACCACAGATTTTATACGAAATAGTGAAATTGGAAATTGAATACTGTATTCAGAGTTAAAATATAATGCTATATGGAAATGAAATAGCACTTCAAAGACTTGATAGATTTCGTTAATAAAATAAAGCAAAATAAATCTTTAATTCACTCACTACGAATTTATGATATTGATTAAAATCAATGAATGTAGAGTTACTTCCGATTAAGGGTACAACTGTTATAAATTAAGAGCATAATTACATTGAATTAATGGGAAAATGTTGTTATAAATTATTGGTATAACTGTTAAGAATTAATGATGTAATTGTTTTAGATTAATGGCTTAAATGTTATAAATTAATGGCTTAGAAGGTATAAATGAATAGCTTAAATGTTATAAATTAATAGTTTAAATGTATAAAATAACAGTTTAAATGTTGTACATTATTGGCTTAGATGTTGAAAGTTAATAGCTTAAATGTTATAAATTAATGGCTTAAATGTTATAAATTAATAGTTTAAATGTTATAAATTAATGGCTTAAATGTATAAAATAATAGTTCAAATATTGTAAATTAATGGCAAAGATGTTGTAAATTAATAGCCTAAATGTTATAAATTAATAACTTAAATGTATAAAATAACAGTTCAAATGTTGTAAATTAATGGCTTAGGTGTTGTAAATTAATAACTTAAATGTTATAAATTAATAGCACAAATGTTGTTGAGAATTGTGGATCTTTGAAGTCGAAATAATGTTATAAGAACACTAAATTTATACTGAGGATTAATTTTAAAATAGTAATATATTTATTTCATGGACGATTTCTTATATATTCATCGATACACACTTGCACGCGTCTCAGCACTTTCTTCTATACCCGACTGTTAACCGACTGAACAGTTTACATTCATCTGTTTTCGAGACGCCGCGCACACACATACATCCACACGCTGATATTCACATACAAGTATCTCTACTACACATTTAACCCAACCAACACAGAAAATTATACATATCTCAACAAATGTTATAAATTAATAGTTTAGACGTTATAAATTAATTGCTTATTTGTTATATATTAATGGCTTAAATGTTATAAATTAATAGCTTAAATATTATAAATTAATTTCTCAAGTATTGTAAATTAATGGCTTAGACGTTATAAATTACTAGTTACAATGTTGTTATTTGATATTTTTTTTTATTTACCTTATATTTAAATTCTTCTTGGATGTTCACTGTCCGGAATTTCAGGCACGAAAGAGCTCGCGCGCGACTTCCGCGTTCCTTATATATCTTGACAAGGTGTCGAGATGTCAATCAAACGTTAACGATCTCTTGACATAGCAAAGGACGGGTTTTCCATTATAACAAAATCAAATTGAACAATTTCTTAATTTTTATCGTAAATTGGCGCCTTCGACGATTTAATACGCTATCCATTTTTATCATTTTAATAGTTTCTACAAACTAAGGCTAAATTCACACCTCCTTGATACTAGTTTTCGACTATCAATTAGTTTGAACAAAAAGGGAAAAGAGCCTAACGGCAGTCGATGACGTTACTGTGAAATATGTTATGGTATTTAAATAATCTGCCGGATAAAATTCATATTAATCATTATATTATATTATCGATATTCGTTCATTTACTCGTGCTAATTACAAAATAAAATGTTCTCTTTTCTTGAATAACACCTACATCACCGTCTGCGATATTTAAATTTCTTATTTAATGCTTATTTAAAAGTCAGGTACCTTTTTAATTTCTCTCAAGTTAAACGAGTAAATTTACTCGTTATAGTTGTAACATAAAATGGCTGTTTTCTTCAATACCACTTGCAAATATTAATTATGTATCGAATAATATGTACCAATTGGCTGTAATCGCGGTTAGGTATTTCTTCGTTTGATCTATCAAGAGATCTATTAGGCTATTAGCGAAAGACTTATTGATTCCTCAAAGATGTATCTTAACTTAAATCTTAAAGATTAACTAAATGATTATATTTGATTAGTATTCGACAGTGTCTATCATATTCAGCCATCTTCTTTTATAATTGATACTGCTCGGATCAATTATTTTATAATAAATTGCAGATTATGCCACGGTATATTATAAGATATTTGTCTATAGCTCTTTTTTTCTAATTCATTGATTTTATTATTAGTCTCGTTGGTTTTTCCTGTGAGTATCTGCTGTACGTACATTGGAAATACATAATGGATACGTACATTATATATATATTTTAAAATATAAAAATAAAAAATTAACAATACTATTATAAATATTGCTATTATAATTAATTAATAATAATATTTAACGTAATAAAATAAAATTTTTTAATAAAATTGATAAAAATTGAATTATCTTGTATATAAGTATATATTAATATATAATTATTAATTTTAAATATATTAATTTTAAAATCTTTATACATACATTTAATTTTATAAAAAAATTAAAATATAAATATAAATATTTTAACTTTAAATTGAAAAAAATGTATTATATATAATTAAATATTTATATATAAAAATTAATATAAATTATAAATATTTTATTATCTTGAGATATATAATTAAATTATTATTAATAATAGGTAATATTAATTTATAATTATTTATTTATTTATATATATATATATATACGTCGGGTTTACATTAGAATTAGGGTTAGGGGCGTGAAACGAATCTTCGTTTGGGTTACACGTTGTCGTTATGCAATAGAGAAGACATTGACTAGTGCAAATACGATTACCATAGAACCGGACAAGTAACCGTGGTTATTAGATATTCGAGAGACTAATGACAATGATCCTAGGTTCAATAACGAATCCGCGGACAACGGGACGGTAGTCGTACGCACTCGCAAAAAATCTAAGTCGGATTCTGTGTTAATATTCGCTGACCGTAAGGAGTTAATCCTTTTTGTCGATGAGACCGCAAGAGAGAACGACTTTCCGTCCCGGCGATACCCCAGAGGAAAACTATGACGGGGTGTGTCTAAGGACACGAGATCATCGGATTCGTCGGGGACATCCTACGTTCGGAAAGTAAGGGAAATTGACGTTGCTGCTAATTGGCCAATCTCCATATCGGTAGTTAGTAAAGGATGCTAGCTGCCCTTGAGGGAGGGTTGCTAGTGGGAGACGTCGTTCGTGGAAAAATAGGTCTCTCCTGTCTTCCCGTAACTGGGACAAAGACTGTGTATCTGTTGAAGGATTTTAGATAACTAGATATTAGTGTTTATGACGGTCCTCGGGCTAGCCGATCACGTACTGTGGAGACGCGTCGACATCTGGTAAACATCCTGCCCGGAGAATAGGATCTGCGTGTGGCGAGCTACGGGACAGAAACCGTTGGAATGTTTACTGCCATGTGCCGCTACAAATCTTTCTTTTAAGGAGAGCTATAGGATTACTTAATGCCTTTGTTAGATGGAGAGTTCGTCCCGTTGACCGTGTGACACCAATTATCTCTCAGAGAAAAGACAGCGACTCCCGACTGTCGGACCCCAACGCCGCGACGCATCTTAGTCCCCATCAGAGATAAGGTCCCAACCCCGACTTTCGGACTCCTTGGAATCCACACCAAACCCCCCAACATCCCCAAGCCAGGGTGTATATAAGCCGAGACTTCACCCAGCCCGGGGAGTTCTCGTTCTCGTTGCTGTTCTTGTACAACACCCTTTTCTCTGTTCAACGTTATTCTACTGTAAGTGCCAAAGTCATAATAAAGTTCGATAAAAGAGAATTAATAGTTGGGCTACGACTCAGCTTTCTTTTCTGTCGCAACCCAAGTATCCATTTTACGTGACATTTTGGCGATCCGTGCCAGGATCCATCAACTTCAAGAAAACGAAATTACGCATTTCGGCATACATGCATCATTGAAGATTGAGGGATCAGCGGACCTCTGCAGATCAGCTCACTTTGCGTGAAAACGACTTCTACGGAAAGCGGACTACGGACATCACCAAAATTGAAACTGGTCACGAAAAGAAGAATATTCAGGTAAAGAACTGGATTCTTTTAAATATTATCGTACTCGTCGCAATAGCTTCGCTAGTACAGACTCCAACAACAGTACAATAACCACTTTGAGCAAAAAATCAGAAGACACATCTTCTGTTAGCCCTATGGCTACTGGTGTGAATCCAAGTATTCGGGCCATACTAGACGCTATGCAGAAGCAGAACGAAATCAAGTTAAGAAAACTGTTAAAGGAGACTATTAAAACAGCGACTAGTCGTAGTTATCAGGGTAGTTTAGTTTCTAATAATTAGAACAAAAGCTTGGAGAAAACAGACGTTACTGTAGGAAATGAAGAAATGGTTTTGAAAGAATTTTCAAAAGAATTGCAGTCTAATGTAGAAAATTCTTATGAAAAGAAAGTATCAATTGACACCGCTTCACAGGATTATATTTTCATTAAAACAGACTTAATGTTTGATGTCAATAGCTCAACAGAATACCAGAAAGAGTCTGTGAAACGAAGGAAAGAAGATATTGCAGTATTGTATAATGATTTGTCACCATCTTCGTCACAAGATACTCAAAATTTACAAGAATGGTTTGACAAAAAAGTAAAAGTTTAGGAGAAGCAGAAAAAGATCATAACAAGAAGGATAATATTTCAATGAGAAATATTTTGGACGGCGATACAAATAAAGAAAACCAAATTGAAACGAAGGAATTAGAAGCAGTTAGTAAATCAACTGCTGAAAATGATACAAAATCAATAGACAACGTTGAACAAAATATATCATTAGAATCCATACAAAAAGCAAGAAATAATGCTTACAATAATGAACATTTGCTTATAGAAGAAGACCAAATGATGACAGCGAAAAATGCGTGTGACACTACAGAATCAAAAACTTCAGCAGATCTTATGTCGAGAAATTTAGATGCTAATACACAAGAGAAGTCTTTAGAGAATAAAGATGACAAGAATCCATCTCCATCTATGTTAGATAGTAGTAAACGGAGCAGTCGTTATAATGTTGCTGCAAAGCCTGCTACTTCGCCAAAATTTGAAGAAATTGTTTATAATCAAACCAGACAATCAAACACAAATAAAATTTTGGGAAGCGCTTTAAAGACGAAATTAATCGAAGACAAGTGTGAAATAATTAATAAACAAAAGGCATCGGAAAATGTAGAAAATAAATTTGCCAAAGAAGAAAAAAGAGGTGTTAAACAAAAATCAATTTCAGATAGTGAAAACGAAACAACTGATAAGTTCGTCAACGAAGGGAAGTTCTTTTAACGAACACAGCTAGTGATAGCGATAGGTATAAATCTGTAGAAAATGATAATGCAGTAACGGGTGTAATAGCAACTGATGAAGCGAAACATAGAGGCAGACCTAGGAGATCGGATAAAGTCGAAGTTAAAAAAGATGAAGATACAAGGAAGATCCTACAAAATGAGAAGGGTGGATTAGAAGAACAAAGAAAACTCAAAGAAGATACAAAAGAAGAAACTACAGAGACAGAAGTCAATTCAAAAGGTATATTAAATAATAAGTGCGATTTACTTGATACCGAAAGAGCTATTGAAATTAATGATACGGTTCAAGATATTAAATTTACTGAAGGTAGAAGCCGCACTCAAAATGATGATATGGAAGATGTAGTAGAAGATTCACAAGAATTATCTAATAAAAGTAAGTTATCAGAAATAAGGATTGCACTTAACAAAATTGAATATACAAAAACTATTTTACGGAATAAAAAGAATTCATTGGAAAGAGAAAGAGGAGTAAGAGAAAAGAAGAAAATGTACAGACAGAAATTATTTCAAAAAATATATCAGATGATAAATGTGATTTGCTTTAGAAAAAAAAAAAAAGAATATTATCCACAAACTACATTAGGAATTTATCTATTTTAGTGAGGAGAAAGAGAAAGGATAGAGGAGTTGATCAATAGACTGTGGATTTTGAAGCGTTTATGAAAAACTTACAATTTTAATAAAATATTCAATGTAAAGTCTTTGTTATAATATTCAAATAAATAGATGAAAAAAAAATTTAATTTGCATAATTACTCATGGCTTATTGATCAATCATGCGACTCGTTCAGAGGTAACTCCAGTTGTAAAGGCGACAATTTATTAAAAATGGTATATCTGACGTACGATGCATTTGCTCATGTTAAACTATTTAAATAAGTATAAAAATCACGCGAAAAAAAATCTACTGAAAATAATGTTGAACTAGTTAATAATAATAAATCATATAGTGAAACACAAACCTTAAATCAAGATTTTAAGTTCAAAAA
>NW_022884062.1:0-14278 GCF_011952255.1 Bombus vosnesenskii | reverse complement strand
TTCGTTGTTCACACTTTTCGTTAGGAAAGTGAGGGTGCCCATTGATTATAGCCAACGTTAATGAATGAAGATAGGAGGAGGAAGCCTCCTACCAACGTGGCTCGTGGGTGACATTGTTTGTTGGAAAAATAACTACCCGCTTTCTCCGTTATTTGTAAGAGTGCGCAATAAACCTAAGCATTGTTCTAAGGACCATCCATAAACCGAAAACACTTACACGGACCATCGTACGCGCCGTAACATAGAGAGTTATAAGAATATACATAAAATATAATTAAACATCGCAAAAGTAACTTAATTAGAAATGACTAGAATGTATGATGTATAATATAATGAATTCAAATTGTCTAAAAAATATTACAAATTTATAGAGATTTTACTATAAAATGTTTTTAACAGAAGCTGATACAGTTATATAGCATTTTCAAGCATTTACGAACATTAATGTACGAATTTGAAATTAGCAATATTGAAGCGCGGTATTCGGAAAGACGAATGTACATGGATAATTGTATGCACTAATCAACGATACGGTTATAATTGCATGCTTGATAGAAAAATATCATCGTAAAATTGATATGATTTCATGGAAACGCGTCTAACTTGGTATCTCAAAAGTATCTTAAGCAAACTAATTAGCGTGCCTGTTATGTCTTTTAAAATGTAAATTAACATGTAACAAAGAAACCTTCATCAATTTGATTCGCTTCAAACTGCGCAAATAAGTAGTATAAATAATATTTGTGATAGATTTGGCATCAATTCCATGTTTCCTTTAATATTTGCCTTTAGAAAGTCCAATTCGTTTCACGATTATACAAATTACTAAAAAATGTCTATATTAGTAATTTATTTATTTTGCATTAATCGTGACATGTTAGTTGCATTATGTTATATGTAAACTACCACAGAGGAAAAATGATAATCTTTCAGTTATTAGTTTTCTGATTTTAATGTCATTTTATGAGTACTTTGACACGAGGTACTTGTAAATGAAAACAACCAATTAGGTCTAAAAACATAAGCCTGTTACCAAGACTCTTATTAAATTGAACAAGCTTTTCAAAAATCGAACGTGTATATTAACGCGAACTTATTATTTGACTGATTTGACTGATTTGACTGACATCCGAAATTGGTGAGATCATATGAAATTTTGCTTTTCGCGGTTCGGTGTATAAGAACGCGTCACCGATTGCTCAACTTTCGATATAAAAAGCGCATCAAGTCTACCAGATTATCCTACAGACACGCATTAATTCGTAAGAGTTAGTCATCATCTGGATAATAATTATCTGAAGAAACTTTCAACGTGAAAATATAAAATTTTCATTGATTACATATTGCGTTCGCCATAATTGAAAAAATGGTAAACCTTCGATCTCATCTTTCTAATACACATTTTCTTTACCTCATAATAAATAAATTCTTGGAAATTTAGGAAAATTTTCAGTGATCATTTTAAGGAATTTGACAAATTTCCAACGAGACTAAGTGACACCGTTAGGTAAAAGTGATTCAAATGTAGTAGCGATATTAAACGAGAAATCTATAAAGGTGTCATTAGAAATTCTAAGAATGTCTCTGCATCTTTATCTTAGGTATTACGCCAATAGTTTTCATTACCATGATGTAATATTTATCATGCTTATTTTGTACGTAAAACGAATCGTTGGAATATTCCCGAAGCTAACGAAGCATTTCCCAAAAGTTAAACCGAAGAAATTAACGCGAATAGTTAAGTGAAATTTTTCCATTAACTTGCTCGCTCTTTTTAGAATTAAGGCTTACAAATTCTTAAACGTAAACGATAAAAATAAAAATTAATGTAGGAGAATAGAAAAATAATATGTTCCGATTTTTTCTCGTACAAAAATCGTCAGACTGATCCGCTTGTAATATTGTTACTTCTAAAAAAACACGAATCCTCCTTCGTGTTTTTTAATTGAATTATTATTAAAAATCAGATAATTATCGTTCACAGGAGTGATAGTGTTGATGTCCATTGAAGTGTGTCTTATGGTAGCAAGGCAACGACCAGAAATGTTGGTCCCTTCCGAATTCTTCGCCTTGCTTGATAGTCTGAGGAAGATTCTGGCCGACAGTTTCCGGCAAGAACAAAACCAGTGCAGCGCCAAAAAAGGATACCGTGCTGATAATGAGCATTGGAAATCCCTCCCAAATTGCAGCCTAATGAACAAATATTAATTTATATGAGCAAAGGTTAAATACCATGAAAATCTGGTCAAAGTATTTCTCATTTAAAAAGTTTCATTAGAAAGTTTCAACCAATATAGTGTCATATCTTAAGTTATTCCATCATTTTTTATTTTAAATTTCAATTTTTTGATTAAAGATCAGTTAAAGAAAAGCGTTGGTTGCAACTTCCAAAACGGGCTTTCTAGAAAGTGAGAAATATTTTGATCAGATATTTATAATATTTAACTTCTTCAGGAAACAACTTGTTTTAAGGTAAGAAAAAAACTATTTTACATTTTCATGAGAAAATTTACATGAGAACTTTTTCATAATTTCTAATAGCGCTTATTGTATCTTTTGGAATAAATTAAAGACAAGTTGAACGTGGATGTACTTAGCGGTGTTTCAAAAATGTTGTAACAACAATAGTAGTATAAATATTTATTTACCGAGTCAGTGATATATGGCGCCAAAGAGTGTGCAACTATTCCGAAAATATGAATGAAAGATACGCCCTACGATCTGACTGGCGTGGGCAGAAGTTCTGCTGCATACTGAAGACCAACATTGGCTGCCATGTTCAGACAGAATCGCGACAATATTGACATTACTAATTTCGCGAGCACTGGGGAATAAATTAAAAAATACAAAACTAATCCTGGGTACACAATACTTGATTGTAAGTTTAATTAAAAATATAGTCCGATCGAAGCTTAATCAAAATCAAATTAAAATTTCACACAAACTTTAAACTTCTATAAATCTCCAAATTATAGAAAACCAACATATAGAAAATTATTGCTTCTAAAATGTGCACACCTCTTTCAATTTCGCCACTAAATTAATTCCCAATAATTCCTAAATTCTAGTTCCATCAAAATAATTATTTTCCAAGATTAATACCTTCGAAGTTGCCAAAATTCTTTTACATTCATCATCAACTTAATTTCAGATTTTTCTCAATAATACGTCATTATAATCGTTTTAATTTTACTTTAATAAACAGATCGATATATTTACTGGAATGCAGCATAAGTTCAGCGATACTGAGTACACAGGTCATTGCCATCGTGAGAAATCCGCAGAGTCTACGACCCCATCGGTCGAGCAACAGGGCGAGTAATAACCCAGCTGGAAGTTTTGTGGCACAGGCGATCGAGAACGACACGAACACCGAGCTCTGGATAAGTTTTAATGAATACACGTGATCGTCGAACGAGATCAGGGTAAAACACCTACAAGATTGTATCGGTTATTTATGAAGGTTTTATCGCAACATGAACTCGTATCTTATACTTGCCAGAATGCAACTAGAAGAATAGTGTTTCTCGCCAACCGTGGCGTTTTGAACAGATCGAGCAGCGTCGCTGATTCTTGAATTTTGTCCGGTGCCTCCATGTTACTCTGCAAGAATTTATTTCGAGAATAATTAACGAAAGATATAATACGAGTCGTGCCTTTAGCCCTTACACAGTTCAAAATTCATAACACACTGAAAAGAAATTTTATTTTCATTTTATTCGTCATTAATAGATAGCACGAACAGTGGCACTTTGCATTCTGTTTTATGGAATTAGTCGGCATGGCTTTTGATATCGAGATTTATTAATATAATGGGTGGTTGGTTGATTAAATACTTTTCTGATCCGAAATACAATCGGGAACAAAACTAAGTGGATTAGTGGAGAAAATGTAAAAATTCATTTCAATCATTTGCTGAACTATCTGCATATTATTAGAAGGAAATATAATAAATAAAACTCCAGTATATGAGGCTGATACTAATTTGATTATACTTTCTTCACATCTATTTCCATTAACTATAGCAGCTTATTTTTATCCCCGATTGTACTTGTAAATTGTAAATATTTTATAATTTCTATATAAATTCCCAGATTTACTTCAAATTTTGTACGAGATCGATATAATACCACAATGGAATCGCGACAGTCAAGTTTCATTTCATATTTCATTTTTCATCGCGTTTCATTTTTAAAACCTGTCTATGCATGTTAAAATACATTCGCGAGTCTGTGTGTTTTCGACGTGAATCAAATATATCTGTCAGCACAGATTCAAGTACTGTACCGTATGATTTCGCGTAAGCTTTCTAGAATTCTATTTGATCGAACTTACGACGAATATATCGCAAATACGCGAGTCTGGATTTCTGCGATTGATCCTAGCCATTCTCCGTAGTTTCTCAACAACCTTGTCCATCATCCCGTTGGAAACGTACCAGCTTGAACAGAGCAAATACGAGTGATATGGATCGATAAGTAAATTTGCATAAATCTCAAAGCGCAAGTTGAGAATTCGAATAATCGAACGATTAGGAGTTTGCTTACCGGGCGCTCTCGGGAAGAATCCACGGTGTGATAGCGACAGATAACAGCGGTATGGCAGTAACGTAAGTAAAATATCTCCAGTTCGCGATATAATAGGCTATCCATGGTAAAATTGTACTGGCCACTGCGAAGTATACGCCAAAGGCGATATTCGCGACCAACGTTCGTTTCGAAACAGCCATATATTCGAGCACTGCGGGATAATTGATCGTCGATGACTCTCGGAATAACTGATTATTATATCAAGATACTTAACGACGATTATTCTTCATGTTGCAGTAATAGAACATGGAAGATTTATCGAGTGAAACCGGTTATTATTAATATGGAGCAATTGATGACGAGCCGAATGAACGATACCATCAACATAATTGTAGGATAATTGTAAGATTATAAATATAATTCCGATTTTAAATTAATCCGTTTACTCTGCAAACGTGAATGTTCCGAGTTTGAGCTGGTCCGTATAACAAAAAGCGCTACATAATGCACGTGTTTTGCTTCTAACGTATTGTAATATCGAAAAATAAGGATAGAATTTTTTTTTCGATTACTTACAATTTATTAATATTAAATTGGATATACAAATATAAATTGGACAGAGAACGATATTTATTTAACGGAAACTAAGTGCAATACTCGTATCTATATCAAATAACTTTACAGTTATTCGACCACTCTCGTCACAACGAATCTAACACACACTCTCTCTCTCTAACAACTCTATCAATTCTCACGACTCTACTCTTCGACGACTCAAAACCTCTAACGACTCTACTTTTCGACGACTCAATTAGCTCTAACGACTCTACTCTTCAACGACTCAATTCGCTCTGACCCTCGCAACACACTCCTGCCCGGTCGTGCTCGTTCTTGCTCTCGTCCTCTCACACACATACACACTTTTCGGCTCACATACTCTGGCCTCTCGATTACCATTCCTTGAAATATGAAACCGTACCTCTGTTTTGACGCTGCTTATCCTTTCTCGCGTCGCTGTTACTAGGCGCTCTTGGATGTAAACAAACCACGAAAGACGACGTACACGGTTTTTTTCTATTTTCAACCGACCTCTAATTCAAATCTATTCTACGATATTACAGTATTTAAACGAATTACGTGTTGAAAATTTTGTGATAATTTTCATTTCGAACGAATATACAGAGTGGTTGGTAACTGGTGGTACAAGCGGAAAGGGGGTGATTCTACGCGAAAAAAGAAGTCGAAAATATAGAATAAAAATTTTTCGTTCGAGGCTTTGTTTTCGAGAAAATCGACTTTGAATTTTCGCTCGATACGCGTGCACTTTATCGCGTCTCGTTATAACGGATCTCACTGTAGATCGTTGTCTCGATGGAAGAATTAAAAAAAAAATTTGTATTCTATATTTTCGACTTCTTTCCGCTTGTACCACGAGTTACCAACCACCTTGTATAACTCGATTTAAGAATATCAAGATATAACTATCCTCGACGACATGAAAATCGATGAAACGATCTTTAACAATAACAAAATCAATATATTCATCTCTGGTGGTGGCAAAAGCTCTTGAATCAAGAACTCGAACCGTATAGTTCAATCGAGTACAGCAACGTCAAAATTATCTTCGAGGAACAATTCATCAAAAATTTCTCACGCAACATCATCTTTCACGTAATAGAAACATTGACTTCATACTAACGTTATCTCTCGCGTGACTGAAACATTGGCTTATCGGTCGAACCTCTCGCACTTTCTACTTCGTAGAAGGCTTACCGATAATCAGAGGAATGTTGATACAGTTATCGAACGCCAGTCCAGTGAGAAACCTACAGACGGCGAATGACCAAAAACTATTTGCGCTGGCAGTGAAAATGGAGGCAAAAAGGGCGATACCATTGCAGAACATTAAAGCTGGGATACGACCCTTGTGATCGGCGATCCAACCGACTAGGAAACCACCGATGATGGATCCGCAGAAGAAGATGGCCTGCGCCGTTGATACGAGGTATTCTCGGTCGCATACCCAATCTAGCTAATCACCAAGGTTAAGAGTTAGTCAGCGAAAAACCAGATTCATATTTTTCAGAATATAATTTTAATCCTGCTGCGGTCTTCGAATTTTTATATCTCGATTCTGCTCGCAGTTCGATGAATGAAAGAGTTCTTTATGCTCTGAAAAAAACGTTCGCGTAAAATCGGAACGAGGAATTATCCGTACTAACAATTATCGTCTTATACTTTCTTTAAACTTAAGAAATTTACTATAACAAGGTTAGAGTAGATTGGAAATGACCCAAAGAACGCAGCAGAAGTGTAAGAATTTCGAAGCATGCGATTCAGACAACGATGTGAATACTTCACCTCAGTTCCTATACTAGGATATGGAATCTGCGTAAAATTATACTCTCATTGAGTACATTTTATCGTTTTGTTTGTTTGGAAGCCCGATGAGCTCAGGCTCTTATCGCTCTTCAACAGCTCTGTGAAGTTTACGTCCTTCCGTTGACATTGTTCGTAATAAGGATAAACGTTCGTCACTGGAATCGCTATCTTAATCCTAAACACCCCATACGATAGATGATTGATCATTTTAATTATTAAAATAAGAACCAAAGTCCAGACAGAGTAATCCAAAAATATCTTGTATCTTATCGTGAAATTTTTCTACAATATTTTCTAATAATTTTCGAAATGTTCGAAAATTCGAGAAATTCCAGAAATCGCGATATCTCGCATATTTTTCACAATATTTTAAAGTCACTTTCTACGAACAATCAAAAATATCGTTCAAAGTTTAAAGGAGCTTTCGTTGCTACGTATATCTCCTTTTCTTTCTTTCCTTCATTATACATACTTACCTCTCTTCTTCGGTGAAATTCGAGTTTACTAATTCGTCTATCCCGCACCAGTGTTCCGTGGGAATAATTGTAATGAAAAATTGCGGCGACTTAAGGGTGACTTCCGGTTACAGTGCTTAACTAAACTAAGTTTTCGATCAATATATTGAACTCTATTGGAAAATAACCGAGAAAATTTTAAGCCATCGAAGGCTAAGAATAAATGAAATAATTGAAGGTTTTTCAAACCTGTTTTAACACTAATATCAGGGATATAAGAAGATGGTACTTCTGATGTATCAACGCAATTATTTGATTATTTACCATTCGTTAAAACAGACGGTCTTAGGGACTGAGGTGGTTAATTAGATATTGAAAAATTAAAAGAACGATTTCCAAGTTAAAAGTAAAATAATATATCGATCTTTCGCAAAATTTTTATATCAAATTGTTCATTTTCGTATCAGATAGAGCAAAAGGTTAAACTGATATGTTTACTTGAAAATGGATTCAGGGAAATTAATCATTTGCCAATTAAATTTAAGCGAATACGTGAAACAATATTATCATATGGAATAAACACGGAAACGAAATAGCTGACAGAAGAACCATCGATTTCGAGACATCGATTAGAATGACTAATGTCATTGTCAGGAGCGAGAAAGTGGTCGAGTGCTCGAAATAACTGACCTGTTTGGAAAATACGACAACGAGAAACGTTCGTGTCTACGAGCCATCGTGTCTACATAATAAATACTTGCGTGTGTACGTCTACACAAATGGCGGCATTTTTAAAATCAAAAATAGAGTATATTACCCTTGATCGTCCAAACGAAACAATTGCTTATAATTACAAGACATTTGATACAGGACTTTGAGAAATCAATATGCTACAATTTGTTGGAAACATTTAGCTTGCACATAAATCACATATGAGCCAAACTCACGCGACTGATAACGTTACATTGCACTGAAACTGAGGACTCGATCGATTCTCAAAATTCCAAATACAATCTTTTAAATTAATTTTCACTCATTATCAAGAATCCAATCAAAATTTCTTTTTCCTAATTTATTAGTAACATTCTTAGGTAGAACTAATAATTATCGCTTCTCTTTTATAAACGATTATCAAAGCGAAAAATTAAATTCAGTCTATAGAAGAAAATGAATACAGAAGTTGAAACCCTTACCTGTCACCAAATGATTCTTCTATGTCTAATTAACGATAGTCTCACGACGTCAAAGTGAAACTCCAAACTGATCGTTTCTCGTTGCTCTTTGTTCAAAATATCGATCACGATTAATCAGGCACTACCAACCACATCCACTAATATCACTGTCAGATCGATTAACAGCAAGTTATGAAATTAGTAATTAAGAGCACCCTCGATCAAACCATTTTTCTCTCTCAACGTCACACTAAATCATGTCAAATGTATCTTTCCGTTCCAAATGTCGTCGACTAACTTCCAACGAACAAAATGTCTCAATACACTAAGTTCGATACCTTCGTGTTCTTTGTGGAGATAACCGAAGAATTTTTCCGTTATTGTAGCATTTTCGTTGCTGCTTCTTAATTTAAAAGTAAAGAAATAAAATTAGTTTGAAAAGCAATTAAAGTAATTCACGTGGGTTTCTTTGAAGACGGCGGAAAATCGATGATAAAACGAAATAGAAATAGAAATAAAATAAAATAAAATCTGCGATTAAACGAATAATTAATACATGTTATTTTGAAAAGGAAATTGGCGATAAAATAGGCGAAAAACAGTTTCTATTAAAAAGGTTATACGAATAATCAACGCAGTTTGCTTCGAAGCAAAATTAGAATTGGCAATCGAGCGTATGATTGACGATTTATTTGGAAAAGTTAGCGGAATCAATGACTAAACAAGCGAGATTTCGTTAAACACACGATTTCCTTCGTAAAGAAAGAAAAAGTAGATTTGTTGATTACACGAATAATCGCTACAGTTTATCTCAAAGAAGAAATAGCGCGGATGGTCAAACAGGCGAGAAACAAGGTTTCTCCGGGAAAAGAAAATAAAATAGCTGATCGAGTAAATAGTAAATACAATTTACCTTGAGACCGAAGCAGACTCGAGCGATCAACACTGTTTCCCTCGAAGAAACGCTAAAATTAATGGTCAAACAATCAAAGTAAGTAATTTTTCTCGAGGATAAAGTAGGATCTAAAGTAGGAGCTAAAAAATGAAAAACAAGCCGAAGATTCAAGAATAACAGAATTACACTGGAAACTCTATTTGGTGGGGGGGGGGAGGGAGGGGGGGGCGTTTGAAAATCGATCGCGTATTACGCGGTAGGTAGTAGTTGACTGATATGATTGGAGTAATAAATGTCATTACGGATTATTTGATATCACTTTTGAATAAAACTTTTTGAATAAAATTCAATGTCAAGATTTATTCATTATCGATACTTATCTTGTTTACAGTAGATTGTAGAATCGAGATATTCTGTTCGTAATTTTTTATGAAAATGTTCTTCGCTTTGATGAAGAATTTTTATTTTTAAAATGATATAAATGTGATATCTCGACGATATAAACGATGCTTTTCTTTATCTGTATATAAACTAAGCAACTTCTAGTTTTATAGATTTTTACACAAAGTTCGTCAAAATCATACATAAGAAATATTTTCTTTAGATCTTGTACCGATTTACTGAATTACATATAGTAAATCATGCTAATATTTAATAACTAAATATAACTAGATATAAGTAATTATATTAAATAACAAACGGGATCACAATATTGTTTATGGGTACAGAGACCTTAGAAAAATTATGATCGTAGTCACGTAATTACATTGGTTCCTCAAGAATCCTGTCTACCTTGATAGATCATTAAGCAACGTGACTGGAATCGCATTGCGTCGTCGAAGGAAAATTTTTTATCTTTACTTTGTTGTATGAAAATGCTTTCACTGACTGTGTAGAGGTCGGACTGAGGGAAATCTGTGTTCGCTTCTGGTTTCCATAACAGTAGAACGATGGATCTTGAATAATAGATACATTTCTGTTATGTATTATAAACACGTAACTAAAGAGAATTCCATAATATTACCCAAAAACAGTTCATTCAATTTTAATTTCTGACCAGAAGAGACGAGAAATTTGCTAATGGAAAATTTTCATTTTTAAAATGCTTTACATTTATTAATACTCTTTTTTCGAAAACGATACTTATCGTACCATCTAATACTCAAAGATCAAAGCCTATCACAATTTTCTGTTCCATCTTTTTTAAATGCTTAAAATATTAAACCTAAATTTAATATTTTTTATCATTTTATTAACACGAAATCTGTATTAATTATTTACTGTAATATTGTACAAATATTTCAGTCTTCATTTTGCCATACTAATACATAATGATCGTGATCTATCTTGATCATCTATCTTTTCCAAACTGATAATGTATTCCTTCATGGAATTTACCAGTTTCACTTCCTTATTGTTCATTTATCACCTAGTATCGGTAACAGATTATGTTATACGTGTTTCGTCGGCAAAACAAACAGAACTAAAGGATCTAAGAATCGCTCAGTAAGTAACAATGCGATTATGGCTGATTTCAGACAATCTGCGGCATTAAATTTTCTCACGTTGTCTCGTAACGATCATGATTTTCCTTCTGATCCTTCAGATTAAACGTCCTTGAACATCGTTAATTAAATCCCCATTTTTCATTATTTTTTAACAAGATTCCAAAAGATATGAAAAGTAGACAAAACGGAGAGTTTATCTGAACATAATATTTATCGAATAAATCGAAATTTTATTACACGTATTTAAATATTTAAATAATCTATCATTCGAGTGTGTAATTTTTAATTATAAAATTTTATAATTCGTAAACTCGTAGAAGGCAATTAAAAACTCATGAATACACAAGTGTGTGTCACCTCATGTATGTACTTGTTGTATCGGGTATTTATGACATTCAAATAATAATATCTACATTTAGCTTTCGAAAATTAACTTGCTAATACGAAGCGTATTTACCTTCATATTTTATAATAAACTTAATTATTTCGTTAGCAATGAAACATGTGCGTCTCGCAGAAATGTAAAAAATCGTAGACAAATATAATGTTCCTAGTTTTACTTAACTTCTTAATTTTATTTACAATGATTATGGTAACGAAGTGTCTTCAAGTGGCAATAACTCAAATTTAATCGTAATTTTTACGAACGCATAATCAAACTCGAATTTTATTCTTTAAGATATAGTTCATTCGAGTAACTCTGAAACGTAATTAATTAAAGCTTAGAAACGAAAGATTAAAAACATTTAATCCCCAATGGTGTATCTATTCCACTCTATATTAATATTAAAAAAACATACAAGTCGGCGTCAAAAGATGTCAATATTTACAATCATAAAAATCGCCACGTTAAATCATCTTTTCATCTACTAATCCCACTCATAACAGCACACTCACCAAACAAACTATCAATGATCGCAAACGAGTCACAATGCCTTTCACATTTTACGTAAGCAAAAAAAGAATACAACGATCGTGATAGAAACTTTACAAGTGTCCCATTTACATATGTGCGTGTCTGTGTCAAGACTGCAATCAGTAAGATTAATCTCGTCTGTCGTCGACAACATGCTTCTCCGCAACCTTACTAGTTGGCACCGAATAATGGTACAATCGTCTCGTAACATGTATGACTGATAACTCGTCACGCTAGAGGGGCATATTCATTACTCGTCGCTTCAGATTGCATCACGTTAATATTAATTAGCGACAGAAACTACGATAAAGGTCGCGAACTCTCGTATGTTGAACCTTAACATTGGGGCAGTGAACGATATTTATGGAGGAGAGATGATATAGCACTGCACGTACGTAGCTGTGCGCATAGCATCGGATTCCATTGACTGTTAAGGGAATTAAAATGAGAAGAGAGAAGAATTTTCCATAACGATGCTACTAAACGGTATCGAGAAGAATCATTTCGTCGATGGTCTACAATAAAAGATTATAATACGTACTTGAGGCGGATAAGTCTCCTACATGAAAATTACATTGAAGAAGAAGAAGAGAAAGAGAGCGATATAGAACCATGCGTTCCTTCAAGAAAAAAGAAGAAAAAAACCGACTAGATGAAGTAAGTAGTTCGCAAAAATATAACGTATCGTACCTTCGTGACTTTCCATACGAAAGTCGTATTCAGCTCTCCGCGGCTCACCGAATTAAAAAAAAATCGTGTTTGTAAGTGTGCTTTAGATACCGAAAAAACAAGTTTTAAAAATCATGTGACAAGCGCATTTTTAAATCTGAGACGTTATCCTCTTTTGTTCTCCCGCCCCTGCCTTTTCTACGCCCGTCGAGATCGAATTCTCTCGATATTTTGCAATTCGTAGCTGCCTCTTTGGCACGAACAATTAATGTCACGTTTTTAGAGGATTAGACGCTGAAACTATTAAGAGCTGCTCGTCAGAATATTCCTTTTAATCTTTCACACGATGTAAACTTCCGTGGTAATCGACTTTGAAGTTTATTATCTCGTAATCTTTTCATCGGATTTTAATCCTTTTAGGCTTAAATCTGCCGAGTTTCTGAGCACTGCGTACACATGCAAGCAAAATTTCTCTGAGAAGCGGAAAACTTCGAAATTTTTGTATTTATCTATAACGGCATTGTTTTGCATTTGTATTTGTATTTATCTAAATTTCAAGAATGTCTCAAAGTTGCGAAAATTAAGACATCGATATTTTCTTGGTTGCTTGTGGTAGCTGGTATGGCAAAGTAAGTGTACGAAATTTCTGGGATCTATGGGAAAATTCTCGTTTAGCAGTTACGCGTAGGAAAACTTTCAGAAGCAATCGTAATTAATAAATTGACAGTGGAAAAAGTAATTGGCCGATCGCGAATGGTTTTCCACGCTTATTATAGCTTTAAATCGCGTTACATCTACAATTAGTCTTGAATTGTACCTCCGTAAAAACAAAAACATGTTTCTCCACTGTAACAGCACGAACGACTCCCACGCATACGTCGAATACTCGCTGCGATTCGAATTCCAGGTATTTGTAGTTCGACGATATTTCTCGAAACACTCTGAAATTGGAATATTCTTCGCGCATTTCTAAGATTCTCCAAGAAGAGATTTCAAGCACTTCTAGGGAGAAATTTCTTGGAAGATTATCTCTGTACTCTTTATGAACATAACGTGAACTTGGCATTATAATATACAGCATGTTGAATGCTAAAATTATCGATTTTATATACAGATTGTCACGACCGTTCGCGGAGAGACGTTGTTGGAATAAACTGTGATTTATAACTTGTTATATCGGTGTCTTATTCAATTCAATAACGCACATAAATACAAAGGAAGGGTATTGCAGATTTATGCAGATTATGGAGAAAGATATTAAATTTGTCAATAAATGCTTTGTTACAGTTGGTACGACCGTTCGCGGAGAGATGCGGTCGCGAGGACGCGTCAGCGAGAGGCGTAAATTCTCGCGACGACTATGTTAATCGACGCCGCGAAATAGTCGTTCTCCTGTTTCGGTTAAGACAACAGAGGTGGTTTAATGAATGTAACACTGTATTAACAGGTTAACATAGAATGATATATTTTACAATAATATGATGAATATGTTACAGAAATTTGACTCGACTTTACGATATCTCTAGATAAATTCGTTTGCTCGTCAGATTTGTCGAAGTGTCACGTTTGACTCGTCAGAAGGAACTGATCCCCTTCGATTATTTCTTTGTCTCATTTGGAAGATGACCCCCACTATGCTCGGGTCACGCCACCGCTCGCGCCTATGATCACGTATGCCTCTTCTTGCGTGAAAAACGTAACGGTCAAAAATCGACGTTTCTAGAGCTCGCTGCTTGGCAACAACTATGCTCT
>NW_022884061.1:0-23191 GCF_011952255.1 Bombus vosnesenskii | reverse complement strand
TCATCAGTACGTACTCACTGGCGACATCGAGAAAATGTATCGGCAATTCCTCGTACGACCAGAGGATCGGAAATATCAAAGGATATTATGGCGCAGCGCGAGGGGAGAAACAGAAACATATGAGCTTAACACCGTAATACTCTTATCATAGAAATAGAAGCAGTCCTCAATTCCCGCCCGCTAACTCCTATCTCCACCGATCCAAATGATCTCCTAGCCCTCACTCCCGGACATTTCCTCATTGGCGATTCATTAATGTGCTTACGTGATCGAGATTTCAGAGACATTCCATCGAACCGACTCTCCAAATGGCAGCATATCCAACAGCTTAAACAACATTTTGGGAACCGCTGGCATAAGGAGTATTTGAACGAGCTAACCAACCGCAATAAATGGAGCAAGGGTGGACACAGCATCCAAAAGGGCACAATCGTCATCCTCAGAGAGGACAACGTTCCCTCCATGCATTGGCCTCTGGGCCGAGCTATCAAGGTTCATCCAGGCGCCGATGGTGTCATCCGGACAGCTACAGTTCAGACGGCAAAGAGCATTTTGGATCGGGGCGTCAAAAGGCTTGTCCCACTGCCAATTCAACCCGATCTCGAGAAACCCGAACAACTAGCCACCGAGACGAAATAAGATGGGAACTTCAACTACACCTCCCTAGTTTGATCGGTACCCTCTCAACGGGGGGAGAATGTTACGCCATGCGGCTTACCATAGGTCATATTCTTAACTATCGATCGCGGCACTATAATGTCGCAGACGGATCGTCGCGTCTGCCCGGCAAACGAACATTGTAGTGGCAAGCGCATGGTTCATTAAGCAGGGCGACTTCCAGAAACGTATTTTACCTCGCGTAAAAGAATGTGGCGTGATCCGAACGTAGTGGGAGTCGCCTTCCAGAAAAAACGAAAAAAATCGAAAGGCGTTCAGAACTTTTCGAGAAGTCGAACCGTCAACACATGTGGTATGTCGCGCATTACTTATCAACCAAAACGCAGTTACATTTTTTTTGTTCCATTTATATCTTTCTAGTTAATGAGTTGTTGAAATAAACATTAATTTATTTGTGTTAATTCTGTGGAATTTCATTGAACTACCCTTATTATCATAATCGAAATAAGGGGATCGATCAGTTCGTGGCGTCGATTATTTAATCGTAACGGGAACTTACAACTCTCGTTGACGTGCTATCTCGCGATCGCGTCTCTCCGCGAACGGTCGAAACAAAATGATTCACTAAAAACCGTCCTGAATTCCTAAGAATTTATTTACCGCAAAACTGACAAAGTGTTTATTTAAAACATGAGGTTGAAGGTAGTCCTTTTCTTTCATTTCATTCATTTTCATTTTCTTTCTTAAGTATGGCTAACACAATATCTAATCAATTAAAATTTTATATTTTCACGTGAAAAGTTTCTTTAGATAATTATTATCAACATGATGACTAACTCTTACGAATTAATACGTGTCTGTAGGGCAATCCGGTGGACTTGATCGGCTTTTTACTTCGAAAGTTGAGTAATCGGTGTCGCTTTCTTACGCATCTTTGAACTGCATAAATGTTTTAAAATTGTTTGATCCAGAATGTACCACACCGGACAATCAAGAAGGCAGGTGCCTTGACTACAGAAAATGTAAACCTCTGCAAGAAATATGGCAGATACAGTACCGTAGAGCCACCGATTTTTATAGACGATCAGTGTGCAGATACCAGGGCAATGTTACGATCGTTTGCTGTCCGAACGATCCAAACAAAGAGAAGAGAGAAATTTTAATAAAAACTGTGTATAAGTATAAGGCTTTGCGACCACCATACTGTGGTTTTAGCAACGTCTCTCATACCAGGGTGGTCGATGGTAAACCAGCTGAACTTGGTACGCTTTATGTCTTTCTTTCCGATTAATAATAAGCCATTTACTGCAAAGAATGAACTTTAAAGGCATTAAACAGCACATCAATGTACATTTCAATTAGACTAAATAATAATGCTATGATTTTATCGGTAGTAACTTTACTTATTAACTTGAATTATTTCTTTCTTTTACTTCATGTTAGGAAGAGTATCTTTTTGCTTGAAATAAAAAATTGATATAGGAGTAATAATATGGATAGAGATCAAAAACTATTAGGGCAGAAATTACACGTTTGAACTTTATAGTTCAGTATAGTTCAAATAGAAATTATATAGAATTATTTAATAATTTGTATTCCACTGGAATAAAAATTTAATTTCTGTCTTTATCTAATCTCTATTTCAGAGTATTTGTACGTATGTACTTATCGTCTGCTGTATGATCGAATATCGAATAGGTAATAATCGTTGTTACCCGTTATGTGAGAAAAAATTATGTATATTCACAACTATGACTATTGCATTTTAGGCGCTTGGCCATGGATCGCTGCATTAGGTTTTCGTAATCCCAGAAACCCAGACAAACCACTATGGAAGTGCGGAGGTTCCCTGATATCGGCTAGGCATGTTTTGACCACAGCACATTGTGCACATATGGATGGAATAGAAAACATACACAATCATAATATTGCCATTCTTAGATTGGTGGAGGAGGTGCCATTTTCGAGTAAGTCTTCAAATATATATATATATATATATATATATGCTATTGAGTATTACTGAAGCATCATATCCTGAAATTTCTTACTGTACACATATATTGTGTCATAAAGCGTGTACAATTCTTTTTCATACTTTTGGTCATTCGTTTCCTGCATTTTCATTTATTTTTTTATTTCTCAGGGTACGTATATCCCATTTGTACGAAAGAGCCCCTACGAAAGAGCACCTTCGTCGGCTATAACCCTCTTGTTGCTGGATGCGGAGCATTAAGATATAGTAAGTGATATCAATTTTATAATAAAATTAAACAGTTCCAGTCTTAAATATCTTTCTTATTCTCTTCGTAGGACGACAACGACGTAATGCATTAATGGAAGTACAAATGCCAGTGATTAAGAACGCCTAATGCAAAATAGCTTATTCCAAATTTCCTAATGCACCTGATATCACTGATGGTATAATATGCGCCGAACATGCTCAGGGTGGAGAGGATTCTTGTACGGTAATTAAGTTACAGAGCTACTACAAACTATACGGTATCTGAAGACACGTCGATTCGAATTAACATCAAATCGACGTCTTAAACATTAAAAATAATAGATAAACACAATTTAATAGTTTTGCCCACTTCTCACACCTCGTTATGGTATTTAATCTAATTTCCTTCTAATCTTAGTTTTGCTCAAAATACATATAACATGTACATTATAAATTGGAGCATTTCAATACACAAATCAATAGAAGATTATTACTGTATATAAGTATAATTTCAATACAATTCGATCGATATATTTCAGTATCTTTGATTAAAAATTTAACGATCCTTTCAGGCTGACCGCGCCGGACCACTGCTGATACAACATGAATTAACCTCGTATTTAATAGGTATTGTGTCTTATGCTTATAAGTGCTGCACAGCTGGGTATCCCAGCGTTTACACTAGGGTCACATCGTACCTTGACTTCATTCTCCAAGCGATGCAATAATATGATATTACTGTTCCATAAATATCATTGTGTAAAAAACGTAAAGTTGGATTTTCTTATTGTGGAGATAAGAAACAGCTCAAATTTACATTGTTTTGTACGCTACAAATTATAGGCTTAAAATGTACGAAATGTAACTTTGAAACGACACTAATTTTTTACGCACGATAAACCTCCACGACTTAGGTATGTAAAGATGATAAACGTATATTAATTCTATTAATTTGGTAATAATAAACCAACTTTCTGAGAAGTTCTGTAAATTTCGTTTCTGTTGTATCAAGAGAATAATGGAATATTCCACTTAGATCGTATACTTCTTGTATGTACGTACAAAATTTTGCGGCTAATCTAAAACACTTCATAAGATAGAGAGCTTCTGGAAATTCGGACACAGAGAGTGCATAAAATACAAGATAAGTCTCGTGTCTTTCAAAATTATTTTTTATTCGCTAAAAACGTCCTGTGTACTCATGCAATCACATGCAACCTCGAAACTTCACTTATTTTTTATCACTTTCCAATTCAATACACAGATTCTGCATTTTTGACTATATGTAAGAGAAATTTCCATTCAGCCAAAGGTGTACTTACAGATTATAGATTCCTATACGACTCTCAGTAAAAATTTATCCGCACTCCAGATAGTTAAAACTGCTGTCGACCGTATTGATCCATCTGCACTCTTCGTATGACGTCAATATCTGTTCAGTGCTGCTGCGCAGGTTTCTTTGTGTTACGTCAATTCGTTTGTGACCGTTGCGCGAGTAATGGCGCTTTGCAATGGTGATTTGCAGGAAAACAGTGCAGGATGATGTGATTCGCTTCTTGTGGTCGGAGGTTATGTTTGATGCCTATATTTATCAAAGATTTAATGCACATTATGGAGAAAGTGTTTTGTCACGAAGTGTGTTTGAACGGGCACAAAAGTTCAAAGAAGATCGCACAAGTGTTATGAAAAAACAGCTGGACGCCCGTCCACATCCACGATGACAACATTGAACGTGCTCATGAACTTACGCTCTATGGAATAGACGAGTGACACTGGATAATGTGGCAAATCATTTGCAAATCAGCCACGGCTCTGCTTATGCAATAGTGCACGACAGATTTGGGTTTTAAAAAGTTTGTGCGAGATGGATGCCGGAAAAGCTGATGAAAAGGTGAAGACGACGATGCATTCGTGGTTCGCAGCTCAGCCCAAAACATTTTTTAATGAGAAAATACAAAGGTCCTTCGGCAAATGGACAAAGTGTATACAGAAATCGAGGGATTATGTCAAAAAATGATGTATGTCTTTTTTGACAATTGCTTAAAATAAATTCTACACCGACAGAGCGGGTAACTTTTTACTCACCCTCGTAAGACACTTAAATTTCCAATCTATTATGATGAATAAAAGAGCTTATACTATTAAATCTAATTGTATTTTGTTGCATGAGAGTACACGTGTATGTGATGTACATTACCTTTATATCCCCCTGAACGCTTCAATATTGCGCATATATACTATATTTTGTACAGCTTCTATAAAATTTTGTATGTTTGTTTAGGCTGTTAATCTAGAGGCTGGAGTACAAAGAAGTGGCACAATGATGTGGGCTGATGACATTTATAATTATCAAGGAATCACCCCTACATTCGCTCAGGTATATATCGCTGACTATAATGTATTTAACATATATGATTGTTAGAATATTAATAATTAATTTTTAATTCTATCAGAATTTTAATGAAACTGTCCCTTGGGAAGGAAGAACTGATACCTTGATATCACGGTTTGTACATCCTATATATACGACAAATTTTAGAACATTATATAACGAAGAACCAGATCGCCGTGGCCATGTGATGTGAATAAAAGGACTTGAATTTGATGATATTTTTATAATGTTAGATAACATAACTAAGTATCTTCACAGTAAGATAGGATGACATGGTTTACATGATCTTAATGTTGTTCACTTGAGTGATGATATTATAAGGAAAAGTGTAATATCACAGGTAGGATGATTCATAATTTGGAACTACTAACTCATGTATGTATTAAAAATTAAAGAAATATATTAAATTTTATAGGATATTTATGTTTAGTAACCAGTAATTCAGAGATTGGTATTCATGGTTACTATAACGAGGCTGTAGAAACGCACCCTTTCTTCTTTGCAAATGGTCCTGTATTTATGTCTAAGCCGAAACTGGAACCTCTGAATAATTTAGATTTATACTTGTTATTTTCTAAAATACTTATCTACAGTATACCATAAGGAATGATACCGTATCGCACCTAATCAAGTGCCTTAAGAAACATCAACAGGATATCACAGTAATCCCTTATCGACTGATATGTAAGTAAAAGTTATGTGTCATTGTTATACACAATTATGTGTTAGTGTTATACACAGTTATTTATCATTTTCTATTAATTCAGTTGTAGCCACTACAATATCTATGACACTGGTAGTAATTATGAGAACAATAATGATGTGTTCTATAAGAGGAAATGATGATTAGGAACAAAACCTTACAGGTAAGTCAAAGTATATGTTATTTGCCATTTGAAAAGAAAGTTACTAACTTGGAATTTTTTGATAAATAATAATTGTGCAAAATATATTGGATTTCAAATTTGTCAAAAATTGAAATTTAAGAAGCATTGTAATAATATAACATTAATATTTTGATTTTTCAGGAGATATCATGCGGTGGATGGATAATATGTAAAAAATATTAAGCAGTATATGAATTTTCATATTGCGTAGAGATAACAAAATGAATTTTAAAAAATGTCGACATGGTACTAAGAAATAGCATCATGACAAAGAATATATAAAGACAGTTTCATTTTTTATAAATAAAAATTTGTTGTTCCAGATTTTGAAATATAGTGAAACGTTTAATTAGTATCTTAATATCTTTAAATAATTATTATTTTAGAATCAATTGTAATTGTATCATATGTACTTTTGAATTCGTGCAAGAACATATGTAATTTTGAAGTAGTTATTATTAGGAAATTGTTAGACGCGAACAGTATGCGAAAAGTTAGTATGCAGTGTAATAATTATCAATCAAAACACAAGAATTAAATTCTTGAGGAAAAAATTTCCGGAATTTCTTATTTACATGATTATAAAGAAATCCATAATAAAAAGGAGCTGCTTTCTAATACTTCGCTTCCTTGTAATGCCTACGTTAACAATAACGAGGTTCGACTTTTGTTTTTAGAGGGATACTGGAAAATTTGAAAGTACAGTACCATTGGGAAGAAAATCACGATATTGAAAACGATATTTGCAAGTAAATTTCCAAAAAATCTGTTTTCAAATTTTCGCTTTCTATTTCACATTAAAAGAAAGGGAGGGCTGCCTTCTTTTTCTGCAAGACAAAACAAACATTTTGAATCTCGTATCAATGAATGATGTCAATAAGTTATTTTTCTTTTCAGATTGAACAATATTCCAGATTTATTCATAATTTCATACTACGCGAAGAATAGATTTTCATAGGTATATAAAGGAAATATTAAGTATAGGAAAACTCTTTTTCGTTGTAGGTGACATATGCTTCACGGTTGAACACATGTATTTTTGAACACATATAAATGAAAAAGTACTCTTATGGAGAAAAAGAATTGATACCTTCGATTGACATTAGATAATGTATATAAACTTATGAACAATCACTATCATTTTGTATTTTAGGTGCACACGCAGATTTGTTGGAGTTCTTATAAAATGTACTTCCTGTACGAACGTTTTATTCTTCCAAATTTTACGATACTATGTCTCATATGATAACTATATGGATTAAACGTAATATAAATGATCCGAAAATAGACTCGAACGACATTAATTGTCTTTCTATTTATACCAATATCGAAAATACAAGTAAAGCTGGAGCAATAGTATGCAAGAATGGACTATTTATTATTTTAAACCAAATCATAGCATATTCAGAATGCACAGTATTATCATGAAATGTAAATGAATCAGTTGTAAACGAACGATTTTACTGTAAAATCGTTGCCTCCCTTTTTTCATCTGAAATATAGCAGCAATGAGTACATTCTTTTAATATATAATAAAACGAGATATCTTTATAAAGTTACATATGTCATCACTGGTAACTGTTATATCGTATGACACCAAATATACCGTTAGTATGGAATGATATTTTTATGAAGATATACTTTAATGATAGATTTTATGAATGAAACGTTATATAAGAAAAATTATCTCTTGTTATTCTATGAAGTATAGTAGCTAATGAAGATTAATTTTACGAAGTATTAGAGCAAAAGAGAATTAAAAAATTAAAAAGATCTAAATAAGATTGTTCGTGTGGCTTAATTATCTCAATTCTGGTACACCACTTGTTACATTCTAACTAATTAGCGCTAAACAATAACTTGCAAATATTAAAGATATTAACACCTAAAGGTTTTCAGGAAATTTTATAATATTTGATTATTGTATATCTAGTCATTGATTGATAAAATTTCTTGTATAAGCATAGATCGAGGTTGACGTCATACGCAGATTGCATATCATTGACAGGTATCGTTTTAATTTATTTTATGGCTAGAATCATTTGAATATTATACGAATAATTATTTCCATTCGAACGATTAATAAATCACGTACCTATAAAAGATATATTACGAAAAAGACGTGACGAAACAAAAAAATATTGGAAATTCCGTTGTCATTAGATCAATTATTTTTGCAATGATTTTTATTTCCATGTAATTACATATGAAACGGGTAATTCATTAACATCTCCTCGAATCGAATATAATTCGTTACACTTCACAACGATTCAAATAATGGACGGGAAATATATAATAACTTTCCTGTCCTTGCGCTAAAATAGTACTGTACAAATCAGATGATACAACCTAACCCCAACCTAACCCCAAAAAACCCAATTACATCCACATTGCATGACAGCACACTTGCAATGGATTTTTGTGATTTCAATGTCACAGACAATGACACAACTAATCAGAACACGTTCGAGGCTATAGACATTGAAATTACCGCGTGTTTAATACGTTTAAAGCATAAATTTAAATTTCACGCGATTATTTCTTTGCACATTGTGAAACTCTTAAATTATCTTAATCGAATAAATAATCCTAATGTAATAAAACATCTTGAAATAGACCTAGATATCTGAAACAGAAACTCGAAGGATAAGAAATCCTAAAAGGTACTAATCCTAAAATAACAAACTCCTAAATAATAAACAAGTGATAAAACCTGTTATAAATAATAAACCTTACCTGGAATAATCAAATCCTAACTAATCGAAAATAAAATAAGGCAAGCAATTCTTAATCTTTCAAGTACTTTTTCCGAAAACACAGAAAGATAGAGAAATTAAAAAGACGCAGCACAAATTGCAGCACAATGAAAGTTTCGGAGCGATGAATACGATCGTATTAAACTAAATAATTTTCAAAAGTGAAATTACACTGAAACGTATATCGATGATATTTGTCATTTCTACGATCTGTTTCGCTTGATCGTGCTTCTTTTCTGATGTAAATTCAATTTATAATACGAACCAAGTTTCCTTTATTATTATTAGTCCTGCGTCTTTTTAATTCGTCACTTCTTTTATTTCAGAACAATGACGGGCTCCAAGATGCTGTTCGGATGTTTGGCGTTAATTGCTTTTCTGCATCCATTAGTTCACGTTTGTACTTCGAGTAGTACAGCTCATGGTTTGTACTTCGAGTTGTCTTTTTCCATGCACTTCAAATTCCAATACGATCTGGTCACGTGGCCTTCGTACAATTTCGAAATTTTACCTGTTTGGTAATCGTCAATGAAAAAAGAAGTTATGCGTGACCTCAACACATTGAAACAATTTTTACGATTTTTTATTTGCCGGTTGGTCAGCAAGTTAATGGAAAAATTTCACTTAACTATTCGCGTTAATTTCTTCGGTTTAACTTTTGGGAAATGCTTCGTTAGCTTCGGGAATATTCCAACGATTCGTTTTACGTACAAAATAAGCATGATAAATATTACATCACGGTAATGAAAACTATTGGCGTAATACCTAAGATAAAGATGCAGAGACATTCTTAGAATTTCTAATGACACCTTTATAGATTTCTCGTTTAATACCGCTACTACATTTGAATCACTTTTACCTAACGGTGTCACATAGTCTCGTTGGAAATTTGTCAAATTCCTTAAAATGATCACTGAAAATTTTCCTAAATTTCTAAGAATTTATTTATCACGAGGTAAAGAAAATGTGTATTAGAAAGATGAGATCGAAGGTTTACCATTTTTTTAATTATGGCGAACGCAATATGTAATCAATGAACATTTTATATTTTCACGTTGAAAGTTTTTTCAGATAATTATTATCCAGATGATGACTAACTCTTACGAATTAATGCGTGTCTGTAGGATAATCCGGTAGACTTGATCCGCTTTTTATATCGAAAGTTGAGCAATCGGTGACGCGTTCTTATACACCGAACCGCGAAAAGCAAAATTTCATATGATCTCACCAATTTCGGATGTCAAATCAGTCAAATCAGTCAAATAATAAGTTCGCGTTAATATACACGTTCGATTTTTGAAAAGCTTGTTCAATTTAATAAGAGTCTTGGTAACAGGCTTATGTTTTTAGACCTAATTGGTTGTTTTCATTTACAAGTACCTCGTGTTAAAGTACTCATAAAATGACATTAAAATCAGAAAACTAATAGCTGAAAGATTATCATTTTTCCTCTGTGGTAGTTTACATATAACATAATGCAACTAACATGTCACGATTAATGCAAAATAAATAAATTACTAATATAGACATTTTTTAGTAATTTGTATAATCGTGAAACGAATTGGACTTTCTAAAGGCAAATATTAAAGGAAACATGGAATTGATGCCAAATCTATCACAAATATTATTTATGCTACTTATTTGCGCAGTTTGAAGCGAATCAAATTGATGAAGGTTTCTTTGTTACATGTTAATTTACATTTTAAAAGACATAACAGGCACGCTAATTAGTTTGCTTAAAAGAGATACCAAGTTAGACGCGTTTCCATGAAATCATATCAATTTTACGATGATATTTTTCTATCAAGCATGCAATTATAACCGTATCGTTGATTAGTGCATACAATTATCCATGTACATTCGTCTTTCTGAGTACCGCGCTTCAATATTGCTAATTTCAAATTCATACATTAATCTTCGTAAATGCTTGAAAATGCTATATAACTGTATCAGCTTCTGTTAAAAACATTTTATAGTAAAATCTCTATAAATTTGTAATATTTTTTAGACAATTTGAATTCATTATATTATACATCATACATTCTAGTCATTTCTAATTAAGGTACTTTTGCGATGTTTAATTATATTTTATGTATATTCTTATAACTCTCTATGTTACGGCGCGTACGATGGTCCGTGCGCCGTCTGAAACTTTATACTATATACTGATCTACTAAATACTATATCCTATAAACTGAATCCTTTGACGTAATCTTAATAGCTTGAAGGAATCTCTAACCCTGTAAGTGTTTTCGGTTTATGGATGGTCCTTAGAACAATGCTTAGGTTTATTGCGCACTCTTACAAATAACGGAGAAAGCGGGTAGTTATTTTTCCAATAAACAATGTCACCCACGAGCCACGTTGGTAGGAGGCTTCCTCCTCCCATCTTCATTCATTAACGTTGGCTATAATCAATGGGCACCCTCACTTTCCTAACGAAAAGTGTGAACAACGAATCCGCGTTCTTCGTTCAGAAAGCACACCCACACTGAGATTTCCTCTCGTGGCGGCACACGAGAACGCAAATCTCACCACTCGAAACCAACTAGTGTCGGACGACGGCAGCGCAGTGGTTAGCGCCATAGAGTACAAACGTTCGGATCCCGGGTACAAATCCCGGCGCCTCGTACTTTTCCAAAGTCCGATTTTTCTTCCACGACATCTAAATAAGAAGAAAATACAGCAGTACTACACCCCGGCAAGCGACATCTACAGCCAGCAGCCTACAATTATCACGGATATATGAAGGAAGACGGAGAAAAAGAAGAAAAAAAGTGTGTTTCGTCCAGAGCCTGCTAGAGGACTCATCAGTAAGGCTTACCTAGCAAGCTCATACCTTAGACACAATGGAAGGAGGGGGAAACAAAGCTATGTACATGGCAGAGACATTGAAGACGGATTCCTCCCTCCCACGGCCGGACACTGTATCCAAGGCCGGTCGGATCTCCTACCCTCTCTTGCGACGTATCCCAGTGGAGCGGCCCCCCTCTTAATCTAGTTTGGTGGGAAAGGTTCGCGTACACACCGTGTGTAAGAACTATTAAAAACCACATAGTGTATCGCGACTACCTTTCTACTACTTAACCCAAGTCCTACATTATCAGTCTTAGGTCCGAGGCGGCTCCTGTCACGTAAAGTTGGTACTTGGGTGGTAGTAAGAAGGCTGAGTCGTAACCCAACTACTTATTTTCCTTTATAAAACTTTATTATAAACACTTACAAAATAACACCGAACCGGAGAATAGGGGTTGTATGAGTACAGCAACTAGAAGAGGAACAAGAACTGCTCGAGCTGGGTGAAGTCTCGGTTTATATATGTTTTGGTTTTAGGATGTTGAGGGGCTAGGTGTAGGTTATGATGTAGAAAAGTGTCCGAAGGTCGGGGGTCCATATCCTATCTCTGATGTGGACGGAGGTGCGTCACAGCCTTGGTGTATGCTATGATGATAAGGTGGTGATGTGTCCAAAAGTGTCCGAAGGTCGGGTGTCGATGTATTATCACTGATGTAGGTTGAGATGTGATTGATGTCACATACCCCCCTCTTTAGATTGATTTTGGTCCTCCAAAATCTTAGTGTTTCCTCAGTATAGAGCGATGGAATTGGACTCTAACTGGTTCGACTTGTACTTGTTCTTCTTCGTCGTGGTATATGCTTTTGCTATTTCAACCTGTGAAGGTTGTTGGCTGGTTAAATTTCGACTACGATTAATAGGGATAATTTGCTAAGTTTGACGAAATGCCGCAGTATCACGTGTTGAATCTTTTGTAGACTTTCTAACAGCCTGTGATATAGAATGAGTTAGTGGTCTTTGAGTAATGGTTTTATACTATCTTGTTGTTTCTTTATAGTTTGATTGTTATCCAGTTGTTCCTTTGATACTTGCATTTCTTTGTTTTGTTTAGCAACTTCTAAAGCCTTTTCAGCATCTACAACTGGTTCTTTTTTCATGCATGTAATTTCTTCTTCAACCAGTACAACTGTGCTTTCCTCTATAGTTCGTGTTTTTGTGTCATTTAGTAAACTTTTCAATTCAATTTCCACAGTATCTGGAGCTTTAGATACCGACTGACTGTCATCTTCTGCATTTTCAATGCCCCAATCATCAAAGATATCCTGAATGACACTTCTTTTGTTAGTTATGCGCACTTTATCTGCCTCACTTATAGATTTATTCCTTCCTTCTGTATTAGCAACATGTATAAGTACGACAATTTTATTATGAATAATTTTCTTTTCTACATTAATTTTATGTGAACTATCAAAAGATCAATCTTGCCATTTCCATTTGTTGTTTCTTGTTATTCTTTTCTTTAATATCAATGTCATCTGCAGTTTCTAGACCACTAATTACTCCCGAGGTAATAGGAGTTATAGAATCGTTTCTTGTCTTTGTATGATTTAATACGTCATAATTGTCCTTCTGGCTACAATTTTCAGAAACTTCTTGAGCCACAATTTCTGTTGAAATTACTTCTATAATTGTTCCATCACTTTCTCGTGCTTAACCTATCGAATTAAATTCTTCATTTACAATTTCAGCATTCTTCATTCCTTTTTGTTCTGCAGAAACATTTTTTTTTCTTCATTGGAATTTACAACAGCATCCTTTTCATGTACAGTTAAAACAATATTTTCTTCTGTACTTTCATTCATATCATTAATATATAGTAGTTTCTACAGTCAGTACCATTACTTTTGAACTACTATCAACTAGTTTAGACAAATCTGTGTCTGTATCCGTGACATGCAATGTTTGGGCTTTATCATCAAAAGTTTCACCAAGTGTTTTAATTAATGCTTGACACTGAGCATTAGTAACACTAACTTAGATACAGTTAGTGTTACTAATCTATATTTAACACTGTACAAACGTTGTGTTTCTCAATGTTTTGTTCACCCTCATTTGTATTAAATATTTCAACATCGTTCGTACTTTCTTTATCTAAAGATGTGTCACCTGCATATCTTGAATGATCTCCAATCTCAGTTGTATTCTCTGCTTGCTCTTCTTGAAATTTCTCATCTTTTTTTTTTTTTTATATTGATCATCAATTTGTGGGTCCTTATTTATTATTTCTTGTTCTACTTCATTAATCGCAGCGTTCTTTATGCTCTCTGTCTCACTACTTTCCTTACTTTAAAAATTTTTTTTTGTTTTTATTTAAATCTGTTACATCACATTTATTTACTACTAAATCATCTTGAATTGTATTATCTGTACATTTCTGTGACTTATTTTTTTTTTTATTTTCTGGAATATCATGCACATTCTTTATAATATCAGTCGTTGATTCTGATATTAATGAAGAAGATACATCTACTTTTATCGATGATTCTACTTTATTAATGTCACTGTGCACTTCATCTAGTTGTTCCATAGTAAAACATCAAGATTGTTACAATTACTTAAGAAGTCATGGATTGTTATTTAAATATTTACTGTACTTTTCCATCAATGTAACCCTTTATGGCAGTTTGACATTCTACAGAACACCAATGCTGTATCAGTTTATATTTTTCTTCATCATGAAGTTTTATTATATCACCTAATTCTTCCTGATGTTTTTTTTTCTTTTTTTTCAATTTTCAAATAAGAGTGTGTTTTCTATGTGAATCTTTTAATTCTTGGTTCGCCTCGAGTAAGCGATTATTAACATCTTTGGAAAGGTTTTGGACGTTTTCCAGTTCTTTTCTAAGAAAATTATTTTGTTCGTTCATATCTTTTACTTTACTTCAATTTCTACCCTACGCAATATTTCAAATTTATTTTCATTGACAAGGATCATTTTTCTTATTTTTCAAAATCCAGTTTCAATTTATTAGTTTCTTCTTCATATTTATATCCAAAATCACCCACTTTTTCATATTCACCCTTTAGTTCGTCTAGTTCACATTGAAGGGCAGATTATTTGTCCTTGTGGTTCAAGAACTACATTTTATCTCTTTTGCATCTTTAGCTCCAGCTTCACGTTCCTCCATTGAATTACTAACACATGAATTAAGTTTGGCCTTTTTTTTTTTTGTTCCAGCAAGTCAACTTCATATTTGTGACTTATGTTATTTCTTCTAATTTTATTGTTAGTTCTTCAATTTGTATTCCAAAAGATTGAACTCTTTTTACGTGCGTATGTGTTTTTTTTTTTTTTTGTGACTCGTCGAGTTGCAATTCTAATTTTTGCACTTCCTCCTTCATGTCCTCTATGTGCTTCTCGAACTCTTGTGTCGTCCTATCTTTGTCGGAACATTCTACTTGAAGATCAGCGAGTTGATGCTCGGGATCGTAATTCAATTTTTGGTCGTTAGCAGTAATAAGCTCACATAACTTCACCTTTGAACTTGATCTTGTTTGGTCTTGATTGTGTTTTCGTGGTGCTTGTGGTGTTCTAAAAGTAATCGTCACGTTGCTTGCATTTTTAGTGCACATTGATACACTGCACTCTGCACAGGTAATGCTTTTGTTATCATGAAATCTCTCTAAGTTTTCAGTAACAAAACCTTTTATTTTATTATTTAATTTTGGATCATGCGCCCCTGGTGGAGATACATTATGTGTTCTCTTTACCTTTATTATGCACACGTTTTCCTTTTGCTCTCAATTTTTCGATCATCTTGTGCTGTTCTATATATTGTGTTCTTATGTTCTTCGCATATAAATCCTGTCGATTGATTTTATCTTTCAGTTGAGGTACATGTTTAATTCTTTACCTGTGATTATGATGAACAACCTCAGCGTATTTCCTTTCTCTCTCTTTTTTTTTATGGATTTCTTGATAATCTTTTAGAAGTTGCTCGTTGTATTTGGAAAGCTTTCTCACTTCGTCTTCAGCTGTTTCCTAACGGGATTTTTCTTCTTCAAGTTTTTCTGTAATCATTTTTTCTAAACTTCTCCATTTATTCTGTTCTTCTTCGAGTAATTCATTACGTTTCGGTATCTGGCTATCTTTTCCTTTAAAACATTTAATTTTATCAGAGAGTTCTCCTATTTTCAAACTTGCTTCATTTAAGGTAACTTTATGAATTTCCGATTGATGCTTTAACATTTGATGTAAGTCTTCTATTGCTGTTTCACGTTCTTTCAACTGTTCATTAAATTCATTGTTTAGCATATCCACTCGAGAAATTTCGAGTTCTTGAGCATCGTTTCTTCTTTTAGAAATTTGGCTTATTTTCTCTCGCCTGCTGCTACATGTTGCTGTCATTTTATCAACTTCTTTCTTCTTTTTTTTTTTTTGAACTTAAAATCTTGATTTAAGGTTTGTGTTTCACTATATGATTTATTATTATTAACTAGTTCAACATTATTTTCAGTAGATTTTTTTTCGCGTGATTTTTATACTTATTTAAATAGTTTAACATGAGTAAATGCATCGTACGTCAGATATACCATTTTTAATAAATTGTCGCCTAAACAACTCGAGTTACCTCTGAACGAGTCGCATGATTGATCAATAAGCCATGAGTAATTATGCAAATTCAGTTTTTTTTCATCTATCTATCTGAATATTATAACAAAGACTTTACATTGAATTTTTTATTAAAATTGTAAGTTTTTCATAAACGCTTCAAAATCCACAGTCTATTGATCAACTCCTCTATCCTTTCTCTTTCTCCTCACTAAAATAGATAAATTCCTAATGTAGTTTGTGGATAATATTTTTTTTTCCTAAAGCAAATCACATTTATCATCTGATATATTTTTTGAAATAATTTCTGTCTGCACATTTTCTTCTTTTCCCTTCCTCCTCTTTCTCTTTCTAATGAATTCTTTTTATTCCGTAAAATAGTTTTTGTATATTCAATTTTGTTAAGTGCAATCCTTATTTCTGATAACTTACTTTTATTAGATAATTCTTGTGAATCTTCTACTACATCTTCCATATCATTTTGAGTGCGGCTTCTGCCTTCAGTAAATTTAATATCTTGAACCGTATCATTAATTTCAATAGCTCTTTCGGTATCAAGTAAATCGCACTTATTATTTAATATACCTTTTGAATTGACTTCTGTCTCTGTAGTTTCTTCTTTTGTATCTTCTTCGAGTTTTCTTTGTTCTTCTAATCCACCTTTCTCATTTTGTAGGATCTCCCTTGTATCTTCATCTTTTTTAACTTCGACTTTATTCGATCTCCTAGGTCTGCCTCTATGTTTCGCTTCATCAGTTGCTATTACACCCGTTACTGCATTATCATTTTCTACAGATTTATACCTATCGCTATCACTAGCTGTGTTCGTTAAAAGAACTTCCCTTCGTTGACGAGTATCAGTTGTTTCGTTTTCACTATCTGAAATTGATTTTTGTTTAACACCTCTTTTTTCTTCTTTGGCAAATTTATTTTCTACATTTTCCGATGCCTTTTGTTTATTAATTATTTCAGATTTGTCTTCGATTAATTTCGTCCTTAAAGCGCTTCGCAAAATTTTATTTGTGTTTGATTGTCTGGTTTGATTATAAACAATTTCTTCAAATTTTGGCGAAGTAGCAGGCTTTGCAGCAACATTATAACGACTGCTCCGTTTACTACTATCTAACATAGATGGAGATGGATTCTTGTCATCTTTATTCTCTAAAGACTTCTTTTGTGTATTAGCATCTAAATTTCTCGACATAAGATCTGCTGAATTTTTTGATTCTGTAGTGTCACACGCAATTTTCGCTGTCATCATTTGGTCTTCCTCTATAAGCAAATGTTCATTATTGTAAGCATTATCTCTTGTTTTTTGTATGGATTCTAATGATATATTTTGTTCAACGTTGTCTATTGATTTTGTATCATTTTCAGCAGTTGATTTACTAACTGCTTCTAATTCCTTCGTTTCAATTTAGTTTTCTTTATTTGTATCGTCGTCCAAAATATTTCTCATTGAAATATTATCCTTCTTGTTATGATCTTTTTCTGCTTCTCCTAAACTTTTATTTTTTTTGTCGAACCGTTCTTGTAAATTTTGAGTATCTTGTGACGAAGATGGTGACAAATCATTATACAATACTGTAATATCTTCTTTCCTTCGTTTCACAGACTCTTTCTGGTTTTCTGTCGAGATATTAGCATCAAACATTAAGTCTGTTTTAGTGAAAATGTAATCCTGTGAATCGGTGTCGATTGATACTTTCTTTTCACAAGAATTTCCTACATTAGACTGCAATTCTTTTGGAAATTCTTTCAAAACCATCTCTTCATTTTCTACAGTAACGTTTTTCGTCTCCAAGCTTTTGTTCAAACTATTAGAAACTAAACTATCCTGACAACTCCCACTAGTCGCTTCTTTAATAGTCTCCTTTAACAGTTTTCTTAACTTGATTTCGTTCTGCTTCTGCATAGCGTCTAGTATGGCCCGAATATTTGGATCCACACCAGTAGCCATAGGGCTAACAGAAGATGTGTCTTCTGATTTTTTTGCACATAGTGGTTATTGTTCTGTTGTTGGAGTCTGTACTAGCGAAGCTACTGCGACGAGTACGATAATATTTAAAAGAATCCAGTTCTTTACCTGAATATTCTTCTTTTCGTGACCAGTTTCAGTTTTGGTGATGACCGTAGTCCGCTTTCCGTAGAAGTCGTTTTCACGCAAAGTGAGCTGATCTGCAGAGGTCCGCTGATCCCTCAATCTTCAATGATGCACGTATGCCGAAATGCGTAATTTCGTTTTCTTGAAGTTGATGGATCCTGGCAGGATCGCCAAAATGTCACGTAATTTTTTAGGGTTGGTTGGTGAAAATAAAATATAGTTGAGTCGTAACACAACAATTAACTTTGTTTTAATCAACCTTTATTGTGAATTCACCAATCACAACGTAACACGCACTGAATTAGCATAAATCACAATTCACTCCAACCACGTTGTGTAAGACTTAGTTACAACAATACATTAAGTACGCGACTTATAAGGGTAGAGACCGATATAGATATGTTGACTATTCTAAGGATACAGAATAAGTGAAGTTTTACTGACGATACTGTGTCTGAGGAAAGCTAGGGGTGGGTGTGTCTAAGGACACGGGACTATCGGATTTGTTGATGACAATTTTGGTTAAGGAAGTGAGGGCAGTAGACACCGTCTCCGATTGGATAATAGGACGGTTGGTGGACCAGGAAGGGTTTTAGCCGCCCTCGCGAGAAGGTTGCTAACGGAACCTACCAGATGTGGAGAAAACTATCTTTCTAAGCTAACACGTGGTAGACAATAAACGTAAAGGGAAATTTAAGACAGGAAATACTCGCTTGGTCCGAAGGACCTTAACTATAAAAACGCCAAGGCCCCTGGTGGGCACTTAAGACTATTGAGGGTGCGCGCCAAGGATATGCAGACATCTGGGTGCCATCCTGTCCGTGGTGTGTGGCCTGGTCTCTGATATGAATTGACGTTACAATCGACTCGCCTGTTTTCCTTTCCCGTTTCGCGATCGTACAAATACCACCCCGGAGCAACTTTGGTCACAATTGTGCTCGTATTTTCCAACTTGATCGATCGTCTCCACGCTCGATGTTTCGCAGTCATTGATTCAATTTTGGACGTTACGTTGAAAAGAGAAGTCCTCTATTATCCTGTGGACAAGCGTTTCATTCTGTACATTTTGCTGGTACGCCGCAATGGGAAAGTGATGTTTCTGTTCCATTGGCCAGACGTGACCAAATTCTTGGGCGTAAGTATCGCCATGCTGGACCCGTTCGAGAGGAGGATCATTTGGCAAGGTATTAGCGAAAAAGTTGAGAACCTGAAACCTCCTAAAAGGTGGAAGCGCAAGGACATGCTGATTGATAAGGGCATTTTGTACGAAGTTTTGTCGTATGTCGTAATGCGAGATCACGAGAGAAAGGTGACACTTTTGGTTGCTGGTTGTATTTTTCTGTCATTCCGAAGTTTTTGCGAGGAGATAAGTCGATGGATAATCCAGTTATCGATCGATTTCTCGATTCCAACCGGACCGACAAGGAAGATGAAAACGACGTCCAGATGGAAACAATGGCGAACGTTCACGTTAAACCGATTGGATTGTCTTCTACGAATATTGATATCGATCCCATTCGAATCGAAGAAGATGATATTGTGTCTCGCTGCAATCAGTCTGATCATTTGTCTCAATTGTCACTATTACTCGTGAATTGTACTATATTGAGCATGTTGAAATCTACATAAGTTGATGTACATCTGATGAAATGTACATCTGTTTGAATAAATGTAACTTTGTTCTATCGTATCATATCAAACAGTTTGAAAGTTTTGAAAATCCATTGTACCATATCTATCGTATCTATTAAACATGTTGAGAACTGAATGTATTCGTTTCTAAAATTACAATTAACAAAGTTTCAAAGTTCAGTTTGTGTGCAGTACATCTCTTTCGTTATTCCATGCCATGCATCCAAAGGTGTACGAAATCCGGTTAATCAGTTTGTCCCATTCGACTAATTTGATCTCTTAGCAAACTGTACCGTTTACGAGTTACGCGGTTGCCAAGTTACGCGTAACGCTGTAACTATGGCACGGTCGGTCACAGCGTACCAGACACAGAGGTACATTTTTCGCGTCGTAACTTTTTCCAGGTTGGTTCGATCGCGATAGGACCAGTAACGTTGGATAGTACACGAGTCCAGGTTCCATAAAGCCTGACCCTGCGACACGGGTTTTCGATATCGTTTACGAGTTACGGGACTGTTAAAGTACACGTACCGCTATCTTTATTGTTAAATTAAACACTGCATACTCGACACAAAGGTGCCTTGGTCCGGTTGTAACTTTGTTCCGGTGCTTCGGAGCAGGACTGATCCACGACCGATAGATAGTTCGTGTCATCAGCTTCCATAAAACCTGACCCTTCGACATGGGTTTTCGGTACCGTTTACGAGTTACAGGTTGTCAAAGTTTATCTCGTAATGGTCGAGTTGGTAGACGGAACGCCCTAGTGTTGACAACCCGGTTAGTTCCAGGTTAGTCTTACAAAACTCGAGTAGATAGTGGTCGCCACTCTCTCGCGTTTTACCGTCAAACGGATGTTTGTTGCCACGCGCGTGTAATTCGAGATCAGACAAGGATCAAGACCGTTTGCGTCGATCAGTAGTCGGATATCGCAAGGTTGCGCATTAGATCCTGTCGTCGCCGTCTCCTCTCTTACGCCTGTAACCGGTTTTCCCGTTACTACGTCTGGTGCTCGAGACTGCTTATCTGCCTTTCTGACGCCATTTCCCCACTCCCAGCTGGAATCTAAGGTTGGCGGTCAAAGTCCACTGGGGGGATTTTACGTAATCGGTCGATAGTGCTGGTTCATTCGCTCTTGGGACGCGATGACAGCTGGGCGGCGGTTGGACCGGTGATTGATAGTAAAGTTGTTTCTTATTATCGTGATTCCTTTTTTTTGTCAATAATGAACGCCTTTTCGTTTAAAGTACTTGGACCTTGTGAGTAGCTATCGTTTGGACAATGCTGAACCAGTTCTGGAAGATGTTCAATTTCCAATTTTGCACCCGTTGCAACAAGCCGATTGTGAATGAGGAGAATTTGAGAATTTTGCGACACATTATTCTCGGATCCAGTATCGTGACTACGTTTTGTTTGGGATTCTTTGCGTTGCCGATAATTGGGTTTGCCTCTACTGGTGTTGTTTCTGGGTCCATAGCTGCAGCTTGGCAATCAAGTATCGGTAATATTGTTGCTGGTTCTCTTTTTGCGACATTGCAAAGTATGGGAACTTCTGTTTTGTATCAGCTTTTGTTTGGAGCTATTGATTCACTTGTTGGCGGAGGCACTGGAGCACTAGCTTGTTTATTGGCCCATGCCGAGCAGCTGGGATTCTGTACGTGCAACGTTGATCGTGCAACGCAAATTACGATCCGAAAAACCAATTAATTAAAACGACTTGGAAGTTAATCAAGAAACCAATAAAAATAAATTAATAAATGTAATAATACTACATAACATAATATAACAATATACAATCAGGAATAACCTATGATTGACAATTCAAATTACGATTTGAAATTCTATCAACAAAGATTAACCAGCGATTTCAACTAATTAATTAACCATGATAATTTACGAATTTATGATTTGAGAGCCTCTGATGAAGACATCTCCGCATCCACCAAATCATCAAAACCTATATTCGCTTTAACAATAAACCAAACCAAACACCGGAAGCAACAATCACACAAAATATATCCTATATAAAATACAAAATTATACCATTAGATAACACCTAGGCATATCGACACACATAAACAAACAAGGCACTATATTAATAAAATCACACACGAAACGTCAACATACACTATACACCAAGGACACACAATAGAAAATTCCTTTGACTAGAAGAGCGGTGACATAAAAGAACATCCAGGATTTCGACAGGAGCCTCCTTTGGGAAACGAGACTTTCTACGAATCATCCGTATCGCCTTCATGAGCCATTTATACACACTTTTGGAATATCTCCTCCCCTCACGCTGAAACAACACATAAGATTAAGGAGGGAAATAGACGAAGCACCATAGGAAACAGGACGAGGTTAAAATAAATAAAGGATACATACCTACACAACATAACCTGTAGTCACAAGAAAGACACAAAACTACGACGAACTAAAATACCGCGCAAATAAAAATAAATAAAATAAAAAAATTCTTTATTCGACCGATAACACCAAACAAATCAACACTTATATATCTAAAATACGGTAAATAAACAAGACACTACTATCAAATAAAATCAAAGTCAAAATATGGAGCACCTGGATTCAGTTCGCAAAACTTTTTTATACACCACGAACGCACGACAGGAGAAATCCCCCTTTCACCAGAATAGAAATGACGCAAGTAAGCGTCCAAAACCTCCGCAGGAATTTCATCCAGGAATCGAACCCTTGAATAATTATCCGTATCAAGGACTTCGATCGATGGAGAATCGATAGCTCAACGGTGTCTTCATCCGATAGGGCCAGCTCAACGGCCAGAGAAGCATCAGGATCCGAGGCTGATGTCGAAGCCACAGTGTCTATCTGTTCAGAACGCATCCTCTCCAACGTCCTCAACTTCTGCGCACGGTTTCTTACACCGCCACGACAACCACGCTTTCGTTACGTAATTTTTAGGGTTGGTTGGTGAAAATAAAATATAGTTGAGTCGTAACACAACAATTAACTTTGTTTTAATCAACCTTTATTGTGAATTCACCAATCACAACGTAACACGCACTGAATTAGCATAAATCACAATTCACTCCAACCACGTTGTGTAAGACTTAGTTACAACAATACATTAAGTACGCGACTTATAAGGGTAGAGACCGATATAGATATGTTGACTATTCTAAGGATACAGA
>NW_022884060.1:0-18743 GCF_011952255.1 Bombus vosnesenskii | reverse complement strand
AATCGTCAGAAGAAGGTCAAAAGATACGAATTCGTCTTGTTTTACGGTTACATGTAGCGGCGCCATTATTTTGCCGGAGTTCATAATTCCTTACAATACCTCTAAATATTCCGAAGCAAAACAACAACTTGGTTTGAAGCAAATTCTAACTCTTGTGCCGCTACAGAGCTTTTTAAGGTATGGAGTAAATTGAATGCATCTTTGTTGAGTCTAGATGATCCAGAATGGCGAACTACCGCAAGTAGAACAACTAATCGAAATACTAGACATGCACATATACGTAATATGTTTAACATGGATAGGAAATTGTTTTGAAATTTAACAATCATTGCAATAATTACGTCGGTTCGGAAGTCGTATTACTAGATACTTATTGTAATATCGTAAAGTAATTCGAATTAGAAATCAGTTGAAAATGGAAAAACCGTGTACGTCGTGTTTCTGTGCTTCGTTTACATTTAAGAGTGCCTACGTGACTAAAGGCACGTAGTTGGTAGTTCTTACATAGGTATGAGGGAAACAATAGACAACGTTAGAAGAAGGACGGTTTCGCTACGCAAGGCGAATCGAAAAGTGTGCGTGTTGCGAGAATCAGAGCTAATTGAGTCGTCGAAGAGTAGAGTCGTTAGAGGTATCGAGTCGTCGAAGAGTAGCGTCGTGAGAATTGATAGAGTTGTTAGAGAGAGAGAGAGAGTGTGTTTGTGTGTTAGATTCGTTGTGACGAGAGTGGTAAAATAACTGTAAAGTTATTTGATATAGATGCGAGTATTGCATTTAGTTTCCGTTAAATAAATATCGTTTCCTGTCCAATTTATATTTGTATATTCAATTTAATATTAATAAATTGTAAGTAATCGGGAAAAGATTTCTATCCTTATTTTCCGATTTTACAGTATTTTCACAGATTTCAATTCACTTATTCATTGATTGATATTAGGACAAATGAGGAACTTCGCATCTAATTAGATTAACAAATAAAATGTATTGTTCCTGATAAATGGTATGCAGAATAGTATAGGAAATAGAAGACTGGTTTATATTACCGTTCAAGTGACTGATAGAAGGAAAGCAGTGATGGAACATGAGGCAACGTAATATAAAATTGAATCCCTGAGTATAGCATGCAGATAATATTTTGAGTGTTGACGGAGGACAAAATTATGCACATTCCTTTTTCAATTCCGAGGAAATACATCAACGATGAGTCAGTTGTCAAAACACGATGGAAATTGCTCATTGTCAATTGAACAAGTTTGATATAATTACAAAAGCTTAAGATTTAACTTGAAATTTTTTTGAAGAAATTTATTTTTATTATACCTGATGTCAAGCGCGGTATTAAATATCATGCTTTTATGACTATTGTTTTAAATATTTTTGTGTTGAAATAATGTCGTTTGGGTGTCTGTTTTGCACTGGAGGAGTACCCGAAATAATTATACTCGTCGCGTACAGCTAAGCAGCTACAGGCAGTTGTTTGTATTCCTGGAACGCGTTGGATTCGTGTTTGCATGGTACGTTGATTGGAATGACTTAGAGGTGGGTTACTGGGGGTGCGAGTAAGTATGTTTCAGCCAGGATTGGATAGAGAACGCGTTTCTAATGGTCTCTAGAAAAGGTTTCTAATTGGATCGTTATAGATGTCGAATCCTTTCTGCTAAATACGTTTTTGGGAGACATTAAGTTGAAAAAGGTCATATTTTTCAAGAGGGGGAGAGAGGTGGTATGCATTGGATAAAGGTAACAATTTTATATGAAGAATAATTATTGTAAACATTGAATATAATTGGGGAAAATTGAGAAACTGGTGCAACTTGTTGTATTATAAGCTGCAGGCTTGGTGCTGTGTCTATCTCTTATCACTTTAATACAATGGATGAGACATTTGTATGGTGTTTTTTGATAATGGTAAACGTGTTCGTGCTGTATGTTTTGCATTCAATAACAGGAAATGGTTCTGCAATTTCAGTGATTCAAAGTACTTGCAGTATAATGATAAGCATAATACAATATAAATTTGCATTTCATCCGGCTACTGACGGAAATACTTGTTCGACAATGGAACAGATCATTGCTAAGAAAGGAAAAAACGAACAGATTGTGTATCTATAATCTATTCCAAATTAAGATCATCGTTTCACGTTTAATATTTTAGATCTGCAGAAGGTAATTCGCATTTCATTGTGATGACCGTATACACTGAAGCTATATCTGACCTTGCTATTTTTTGTTATTTGTGAAAGTATGTAGGATGTATAATAGACAAATATAGGGAGGATACAAATAGTCTCAACTCTTCTGCAGAAGGAGAAAGAAAAATAAAGGGTGATAAGGAAATGGGCATACCATACAAATAATTTCAATATATAGTCATTTTAAGCATGCTAATGAAAGCATGGTAAGCATGGTAGTGTTCAATCGTTAGAAATATGTAATACGCAAATATGAAATTTGTATTATTTAAGTGTTTCAAAATGTTGGGTATTCCTGGGTGGACACTTATAACTTTTGCTTTGGAAGTTGAAGAAAATTACATTTATGACGTGAATTTTGTAATAAGCCACCTGCTCTATGAGAAAGTCATATTGCGAAAGGCATCTAAACAAGTATGTATTTTTTTAAATATTATTGCTTTTATTACACTCACAAAAAAAGAAATAATGTGGTGTTAATACAATGAGTCATAAAATGTTCAAATGCGTTGCGTCAAAATTTTTATGACAATTTTTATATTTATAAAAGCTTTGTCTTGTTTTAATTACATAAGTACATGATAGTTGTAACAAATTTTTGTTCCATCAGTTTTCCGGCAGGTAAAAGTCAAAATATACTCATTGAAGTCAAATGTTTTTCAGATTGAAAATTGCAAATTTAATATAATTGTTTTACGGATTCAACAGTTTTCTCTTAGGTGGAATAATTACTTAAAACATATTACTTGTGCTTTTGATACGCTGAGAACCGAAGAAGGTCTCGTTGATGTAAATTTAAGCTGCGAAGGAAAAAGGAATAAGAGCAGACAAACTGCTATTATCTGCATGTAGTACATATTTTAGAGATTTATTTAAAGTAAAGTGAAATTAAGAATTTAATAATTTCTTACTGTTAACATATATTTTGTAAATGATACTTATTCTATTTTACGATAATCCATGTCAGCATCCTGTTGTAATATATAATAATAATGTAAAATTCGATGATTTGGCTGCATTGGTTGATTTTATGTATCAGGGAGAAGTAAATGTAGTTCGAGAACAATTGGCTAGTTATTTAACAACCGCTGAACTACTTGCTGTTCAGGGCCTTGCCGATGGTATAGGAAAAGATAATGATAGTTTAGTAGAGGTATGTTTTTCAAAATTGTTAAATATGATTAGATATTTTCTGCTTAAATTAAAATAATACACTTGTATCACGTTAAACTGTGTTTCAGGATGACATTTTTATATGACGCAATTTTATTTGATACTAGTGCTTCAAAAAAATAATTAGAAGTCAACAGATCTTGTTGATATATTTGATTTGAACGTAATTTGGTATATTATTTTTACAAGATTTATGTTCCATATACATATACATTTATTTAGTTACTATTCTCTGCTTATTTCATACGAATTTCATAGTCTACAGCCTACTTTATCTATTATGTGTGTAACTTAAAATCATTGGAATAATTATTCTTGCATCAACGTTAATGTACGTGCCAAATAATGCGTGCAGTACACCTTCATACGCTATTGATTATTTCCTGTAAATGAAGAATTTTAATATAATGTACAAAATATATAAAATTTAGCATTAAAATTGTCGCACATATATTTAAAAATTAATTGGATTACAGAATTTTTCAAAATTTCTGAGAATGTAAGGCCAACGTAAGATTTTACACGGAACTAGTTTCCATTTTCGCGCGTAAGACTACGTCATAAAGACAGAGGAGGGGGTATAGACAGCGGACTTCAGACGCGCAGCGTAGACTTCCCTTAGTCATCTTACGACTGTGCTGTAAGGAGGGTGTTTTGCTCGGTGGTTTCAAATCCTTTGTGTGCAGTTGTGTGAATCTCTTCTGTATTGTTCTACAACAAACAGGAGCCGGATACAGGTTGGTATACTTTTTACTTACTCAATAATTAGGTGAAATAATTGAAAAAGCATGGCGAGGACAAAGAAGGGACTTTCGAAAACTAACGCCGACAAGCCAGAAACTGAACGGTTACTAACTTGGATTGACGAAGTTCGCCGCAAAAGATCAAAGTGTCGCCGAAAGCGCAGACGCGATTTACGGATTGAAGCAATGCTGACGTGCGCTCTTTCAAAAGCTAAAAATGATTTACGCATCCGGCGATTATCAGCAGCTTCAAAATGGCAGAAATATAAAAAACAATGCTTGAAGAAGAAGGTATATTATACAAATTATGAGCTCTACAATGGTGAGGACACGGAAAATTCGGGATCGTCTCAACAGAATCCCCGGGAGGAACCATCGTGTCCTGAATTGGGCAGTTTAGACGATGTCGTGCCTAAGTTGGCAGAAATAAAAGTAACGTTACAACGCTGAAGTAGCGGGAAAAATGCAAGCGATCAGGTTTGGAAGACCTAACTGTGACAAGAGGATTTCTCGCAACGTTTTATCTACCTAATGCGTAGAGATTTCAACAACTATATGGAATCTCGAGCGATTACGGAGCACCGTGTATTACGTCGGTGCTGCAAGAATAGAAATTGCATTACTATCTTGATGTATATATGGATATTTTCTGTTTGCAGTCTCACCGTTCGAGATGGCAGTGGGACAAGCGGAGGGAGTTGGTGTTCGCAACGATGCTGAAGCGTACTGCACGCTCGGGGACCCCATGTTCTCCAGTCTCTGCGCCTTTCGTTGGCTTAGTATATATATTATATTGTATGCATTGGTTTGGTAATATACGTAATAATGAGCGTTCGAAGTATGTTCGAAGAGTGTTTGATCCGATATTTTTTATTTTCAGAAATATATACTTTGCATGTCTTATAGTTTAAAAAAAATTTGTATAGTACATTTTAGCTTGTAGATTTAGTAGTATCGTTTCTAATATTCGCTCCATTATTCTGTACGTCAAGATTTTGTATATTTGCTTAATGTTGATTAACAGTTTTGTAGACTTAAAGAAATGAAATGAAATTAATAAAATTTGGAAAATGTTTACAATTTTTCTGCAATCTTCTAGTTCATATTAATGGCAAAAGTGCTTTTCTGCCCCGCATACTACACATAACAAATTTCTGTCGCAGGCAAGAGACCCGTACATGAACCCAGGCTGTTGGCGGTCATCAGCAACATTATTTGGCCTGTCTGTGTATGAGATAAGGAGCGACGAGAGAGGATTGGTACGGCATAAGGAAGGGGGGAAATGTGTTTCTTTTTAGAAAATCGTGCATGAAGTTTTCTGGCTGACGAATGGGTTGCACCATGATCCAGTTGTACATAAACGTATCATCTCTCCGCGCTTCCGTATCTTGAACATCCAAGCATCAACTAATTCGAAAATCGTCTGACGCGCGAAACTCATAGGCTTATTGTGACGTACTGCAGCAAATTGTAGCAAATCTTATTTGGTGGGCTCTAATACCTTTCGTACGTTATCTGGGCAAATGTGTTTTCTCATGTCCGGGGAAGTTTTTTCATAGCTTGTACCACCAGGTTGTATGCGAGTTGTCGAAGCACACAAGACAAGCCTCCGGTGAATATCAATAAGGAGAGACAGCGCTAGGGGTAATGGCCCCTCCTAACGCCAATTCAATAGTCAGGAAATATTAGGACTGGCTAGAACTAGAGAACGAGTGAAGGGGGTGCAACTGAAGTTAATTCATTAGAGAATCCTGGAGCACCTCTGTCATACGCGTCGGGCGGTCATCGTGGTGTTTTAGTCGGTAAGAGTCGGACACTACTCTGCTGTTACGCAATTACTGCAACAGCGGAGTGTCCATGAGGATTTCTCCACGTAAAAAAAAAAAAAAAAAAAAAAAGAAAAAAAAGGTTGTATGTTAGTTACTCTGGCTTATCAATATGCTCTGTTCAAAGTTTACCAAGCTGAATACTGTCACAGGCCTCTATCTTCCTTAATAAGAGCTGTAGGGGATCGAATAATGAGACTACCAAAATGTGTACTCGTTAGTGTATTTAAAACAGATCTTGTCGCGAAACGATATTTATACAGACGTTGAGTCACAGTTTATACTGAATCGTTTGCGCTCACGTTCGTTTATTCATAATCGTCAGAAGAAGGTCAAAAGATACAAATTCGTCTTGTTTTGTTAGGGAAGTGATACATTTACACTGTACATGAGAGCGTGTGTGTAAGGGCCAGAGGGCGTCAAGGCTTAGTGGAGACAAAAGACTGTTGCCAGATGTTAGCAGAATCTAGGATAGTCGGTTGGCGACCAGCGTGCGTGCAAGACGTTCTTCAGAGAGTAATATAGTTGTATAACTGTTGTGTGGGAAATATAGTCAATTATTTGTATTCCCAAATCCTCGAATTTCCTTAACATGGTAGCAGAGCGTGGTTACTAGTTTTGCAAGATATTTAGTGCGTGGTCACGATCTTGCGAGTGAGTTTTCAGTAAAGAAAAAAACTTTCAGAAAAAAAAAAGAAATATACTTCGAGCACGTAGGAACGCTTGAGTAAGAAAAGAAAAAAAAGAAGAATCAATTAAAATGGAGAGATCGGAAATCATGATACCTATATTCGATGGTGAGGATTATGGAATGTGGAAGCAAAGAATCACGATGTTTCTCAAATATAAGCAATGCGAGGTTGTTACAACTAGAATGAAGAACGAAAGAGACGATGAAGACTGGGACAAGAAGGACTTGAAGGCAATTAATATAATTTATAGTGCAATATCGAACAGACAATTGGAGTATGTTAGGGGAGGAAAAACGGCGTATGATATAATAAAAAGGTTCGATGAAATGTACTTGAAAGAGTCGACGGCACTGCAGATCGTATGCAGAAGGAGATTGGAAAACATAAGACTGGAGAACTACAGTGATTCAGCATCATTCTTTAACGATTTCGAAAAATTAATAAATGAATTAAAAAGTGCGGGCGCACAAGTAAGTGAGAGGGAAAAGCTGAATTACATGCTGAATACGTTACCCGAAGAATACAGCTACATAGCGGACATAATAGACGCATTGAAAGAAGAGGATCAAACGGTAGCGTATGTAAAAAATAAAATAGAGATAGCAGAGAAGAAAAATAAATCCAATCGAGGAGAAAGGCAAACCAACGCCTTTTCTGCAAAAAAGGAAGGATGCTTCAGATGTGGAAGATTAGGACACTTTGCGAGAGAGTGTCAAAATGGCATCCAAGCGGGAAGCAGTAACGGCTATTGGCATGGGCCAACACGTGGTCGAAACAGAGGAAGAGGGAACAAAGGCAACACGAGCAGAGGACGTGGAAACTTTCATGGTCAATCAACAACCGGCACGGGCGAGCATGGAAACTCAAGAGCAGGCATATGGACAGCAACGGCGCACGCAGCAAACAGCAGTGAGACGAATGAAATAAGTAAGAACGAAATAGTGTGGTTATTAGATAGCGGTTGTACCGATCACATAATTAATAATATAAATTATTTCGATAAATCTATCGACCTAAAAGAACCGGTAAATATATATTTAGGCGATAATAGACCGATAAAAGCGACAAAAGTTGGGAATGTTATAAGTTATTTTGAAGCATTCGGAAAACAAAATGAAATAAATATGAGGAAAGTATTTTACGCGAAAGAAATGTCCGCAAATTTGATTAGTTTAGGTAAACTAACAGACAATAAGAATACGGTTATTTCCAAAGGAAATATTGCGAAAGTAATAGATGAGGATAATAAACTTACAGCTGTAGCGTTCAAAGAGAATGGGACATATAGAATAAAAAGTATATTGAAAGGGAAGAAGCACTTAGTAAACAGCGCCGAACGTAGTGGTATGAGTAAAAAGGAAAGATGGCATAGGATGCTAGGACACGTAAATTTTAAATATTTAGAGATTTTGGGTAAAGAGCAGCTAGTGACTGGCATACCGAATGAATTTGAAAAGGAACTTTTGAAATGTAGGGTGTGTATAGAAAGCAAAATGCATAACTTACCTTTCAAAAATAATCGAACTAAGGCTAGGGAAATAATGGAAATTATTCATACGGACGTATGTGGTCCCTTTAAGACCACCGGATTCAATGGAGAAAAATATTTCATTTCATTTATCGATGATTATAGTAAAATAGCTAGGATCTATTGTATAAAATCAAAAGATGAGGTCTTTGATTCTTTCGTACAGTTCGTAAATGAAGCCGAAAATTTAACGGGCAAGAGGTTAAAAATATTAAGATGCGATAATGGTAAAGAATATTTAAATAATCGAATTTATAAATTTGCTAGGGATAAAGGTATAAGAATAAATAATTGCCCAACATACGTACATGAATTAAACGGGACAGCGGAAAGGTATAATAGAACAGTGATGGACATGGCGCGTTGCTTGTTAGCGGAAGCGAAAGTACATAAAAGGTACTGGCCGGAAATAGTTTGTACAGCGGCATACTTGAAAAATCGAATATTAGCGAATACTATAAAAAGAAAGACACCTTTTGAAATATTCTTCGGGAAAAAACCAAGTGTTAAAAATCTACATCTATATGGAAGTAAAGTTTTTGTAAGAAGGCCAGAACAAAAAAGAGTTTCCAAATGGGACAAGAAGGCAGATATGGGAATTCTATTAGGATATAGTGAAGTAGGATACAGAGTCTTATTAGGTGGGAAAATAACAATAGCTAGACATGTAGAGGTCATAGAGACAGACACTAAATGTATCGGTTTTGAGGAAAATACATCAGAGGCAGATAGAAATGATAGCGAAGATAACTATTCATTGGTCGGTATGGATAAGGAAGAGTTAGAAGGTAGGAAAGATGAAAATAATAGTAGTATTGAAAGCTCAAACACTCCTAGGAGATCTACACGTATTAAGAAAACTCCAGTAAGGTATCCAGAAAAGGAAAATATTTGCGAGATGCATGCAAATTATTGTAAAGAAGATATCCCTCGTACATTTGAGGAGGCGATTTGTTGCGAAAATAATGAAGTTTGGAAACAGGCTATGGATAAGGAAATAGAATGTCTCTATAAGAATAAAACTTGGAAATTGGTAGAAAGGGTAAAAGGCAAAGAAGTATTAGATGTAAAATGGGTTTACACGAAAAAATCAGAGGACAGGTATAAGGCTAGATTAGTGGTAAGGGGATTTCAACAAAGAAACGTAGCCGATGACATATATTCTCCAGTGGCGAGTAATCAGACCTTTAAGATATTGCTATCATATTGTTGTCAAAATGGATTAATAATTGAGCAAATGGATGTAGAAACTGCCTTTTTAAATGGTGAAGTAAGCTCGGAGGTATATGTAAATCAACCAAAGGGATATGCGGACGGAACGAATAGAGTTTGTAAATTATCGAAAGCGCTTTATGGGTTAAAAGAAAGTCCGAGGGACTGGTATGAGTGTTTTGATAAGTATGTGACGAGATTAGGTTTTAAGAAGAACAATATAGAGCTGTGCCTATATACTTATGGAGAGGGAGAAAATGTTGTTTATTTGTTAATATACGTAGACGATTTGTTGATTTGTAGTAAAAACAAAGGGAAGATACAAAGTGTAAAAAAATTATTAACTGATAAATTTGAAATGAAAGATTTAGGTGAAGTAAAAGAATATCTTGGAATAAATATAGAGTATGATTATTTAAAAAATGAAATGAGATTAAGCCAAAAGAAATACATAGAATCATTAGCAAACAAATATAAATTACATAGTAGCAAATTGTACTGTACACCTATGGAGACCAACTTAAAAATTGAAAAAGCTGAGATAAATAGAGAGGACATTGGATACAAGAATTTAATTGGCGCATTGCTGTATATTAGTGTAAATACCAGACCCGATATAAGTTATAGTGTGAATTATCTGAGTAGATTTCAAGATTGTTGTAACGAGACACATTTTAAATATGCCTTGCGAATATTGAAATATTTGTACCGGACTAGAGATTTAGGGCTACATTATAAAAGAAATGAAAAGTGCGAAACGATAGATTGTTATGTGGACGCTGATTGGGCAGGAGATCATATAGATAGGAAATCGACTTCTGGGTATGTAATTAGATTGTATGGAAATGTAATTGGATGGAAGTCTAAGAAACAAAGGTGTGTGACAAAAGCCTCGACGTATGCAGAGTATGTTGCTCTATCGGAAGCGGTGAGCGAAGTAATGACTATCAGAGAACTAATGAAAATCTTCGATGTAAATGTAGACGATAACCCTGTAAAAATCTATGAGGATAACTCTGGAGTAATGAGTATAGCAAAATACGGAACTTTTACAAAAAATTCTAAACACATCGAAGTTCATTACCACTACGTTCACGAGTACGTAAAGGAAAATAAGATAAACATAATAAAAGTAAGTACAGAAGAAAACACTGCGGATATTTTTACGAAGGCACTGTGTAGAGAGAAATTTGAAAGGTTTAGGTCATGGATGAATGTAAAATAAGAGAAATGTAAATAAAGCGATAAATGTTAAATATTTTGTTAATTCGACAAGTATGTAAATAAAATTAAGTGTACAGTATAAATGTAAGGAGGCGTGTTAGGGAAGTGATACATTTATACTGTACATGAGAGTGTGTGTGTAAGAGTTAGAGGGCGTCAAGGCCTTAGTGGAGACAAAAGACTGTTGCCAGATGTTAGAAGAATCTAGGATAGTCGGTTGGCGACCAGCGTGCGTGCAAGACGTTCTTCAGAGAGTAATATAGATGTATAACTGTTGTGTGGGAAATATAGTCAATAATTTGTATTCCCAAATCCTCGAATTTCCTTAACACAATTAACGTACAATAAACGATGAGAACGTTCGATTAACAATGATCGTGTTGAACGATTTTGTTAAGTACTAGCAGAAATGATAATTGAACGATACTGTGTCCACTGAATGAAACAGATGGAACAGAACGTTTCAGTTAAAGACCAATAGTGTCCGCAGACTCTTTGTCGATACACGAGGGCTAATACTGTTTTATCGAAGAACGATACCTTTCTTTATTGATCATTTACGGATGTTCCATTCAATTGCTGCAATTAATGTCCGACTAAGAGCAATAATTGTCCAGATAATGAATTCAGCATTCCATTATTCAGCAGAAATTTAAAATAAATAATTCCCTTTCGATGCAGTCGAATATACAGCGTTTCTCACAACTGGGCCAAACCATAGCTTCAAAATGATAGATGGTGGAAAATTTTATGAGGCAAAATTGAGCGGTTTCGAGTAGTGCATCGTACGGTATTATGGTATTATGCGTGTTACGTCGCGTAACACTCTACCTAGCCGAGGCCACACACCGCGGGCAATATGGCAACCAGATGTCTTCGGATACTCGCAGCGTATCTTCCATGATTTCAAGGACCTTCCATAAATCACAGAGATTTCCTAGAAAAGGTCCTTCAAACGAAACAAACATCTGGTTCGGAGGAATTTCTAGAGACTATTGTCTACCACGGCGAAAAGGGAAAGTTAGTTTTTGTCATGTACGCTGCAACTTTCCTCCCACTAACCACTTTCTCTCGAGGGCGGTTAAGACCCTTCGTCGAACCAATTAAAAACGAAGCCTATTCCCTCACTCTCCTAAATAACATCGTCACGAACAAATCCGATGGTCCCGTGCGCTAGACACACCCATCCTTAGCTCTCCTCCGAGACAGCATCGTCTTCCAAGAGTACTGTTTCTGCATCCTTCGAACGGTCAACATCCTTCGAGCGGGTATACACACCCGCAGATCACTCAGTCACTCATCTCGTACATACGCACCAGTGTAACTATACTACTATGAAAATATTGCCCGAGCCAATAGTAAAGCTCGTGTGCACATAAGCGTGGAAATAAGCGTGATCGCATGTTGGTAATCGTAGCACAAAGGGGTGAATCGAAAATACAGGTACGCGTACGGACGATTCAACCCATCGCAGCCGGAATATAACTTCAACGGGGTGTCGGTCCCCGTTGTGAATGGTCTTCCCGTATCTTGCGCTTTTTTACAAACAGATCACATTTTCTTAACAGGTTGATTTACTGCGAGCCAACGGTTACGCTTTTGCAGCTGCATGCGCTCGCGCGTAGCCTTTTTAGCGTTCCCATTCCCCGCCCCTCTCTTCTTTTTCGCCGTTTCTTTGCCGACCAGCGCCAAAGTGCAGCCAACAAGCAGAATATTTACTTTTCTTTGGTGCTGCGTTTTTTTTCGCCTGACTAGACCGCGAGTCTACCGAAAGCTCCTTCGACCGAAAACGTATCCAGGGACACGTTCTAGAATCACGTTCTTCTCAAATTATCGCTAATGAAATCGATATATTAGCGACGGAAAAGATATAACATAGGATTCTCGACGTATTAGATTCGATTATTAGATTAGATTAGAGTGCAGGTGTAGAAATATTTACCTATAATTTTGAAGTAACTGTGACGTTATCTATGGATCTATAGTTTATAGATATAACGGTGTTGGTAAAAAATACAATGGAATTTTTAATGTATCGTATCGATGTTTATCTAAATTTATATTTTTTCTAAATACACCTGGAGAAACGGAACCTAAATAGAGATTTATTTCGAGAATTCGTTCAAAGTTTAATTCGTTCGAAAGCAGCTTAAATAACATAGACGCTAGTTATCGCAATAGAGAACAAACTGTCTAAAATAATACAATAACGTTTCTATGTTACAACTGCTATTCGAAAAGTGAAAAGCCACAAATTAAGTGGTTTAAGAGCATTTACGGGAAATTACAATCACGGGGGTTGGATATGTGTATGAGGTCGCAGATTATACACGAATTCGAGTACATAATGTTAAGCGTGTGCTCGTAAACAGAACTTCAACGAGATCCAATAATTGGAATTTGAAAACATTTTCCGTCGAGTCATCGAGTTATCGACGTTGTTGGGAGACGCACCTTAATTAAACGCGATTCAGTTAATTCTGCTGGCATAAACACGTACCATTCTTACTATTGGCAGATCGTAAAGAATTATCGAATCATAATCGATATTTTGTTCACTTCGACCGGCTAACTTCCTCCCATTCCTAATTGAGTCGTGAGTTTTTTCATTTTTAAGTTTCCGTTGATTCTTCCGTTGAAATTGGTCATAAAAATGTAATAATTTCGATAGAAATCGATTACGTTTAATCGCGTTTGTATTATTATGTTAACGTAGGTAAGAAACAAACGTAAGACACAATTTTAGTCGACCATTTCACGCAACGCTAAATGGTGCCATGACGCTCGTGCGCGACTCCGTTTCTAAAACACAAACCACGCGAGGCGACGCAACGTCGCGATCTATATCGAAGGATATATTTTGAGAATCCTAAGCGTAAAAGATCATGGGTAGCTCCAGGCGAACCACCGACATCGACTACAAGACCAAATCGCTATGGGCGTAAGACAATGCTCTGTGTTTGGTGGGTTCAAAAGGGTGTGATCTATTATGAGCTGTTAAAACCTGGCGAAACCGTTAATACCGAGCGCTACCGACAACAAATGATCGATTTGAATGAAGCTTTGCGTGAAAAACGACCAGAATATCAAAAAAGGCAACACAAAGTAATTTTGCATTCGTGATAATGCACCATCACATACAGCAAAACCGGTCAAGGAAACGATCGAAGCGTTCAGTTGGAAAATACTTTCGCACGCGGCTTACTCACCAAACTTGGCTCCGTCCGATTACTATTTATTTGCATCGATGGGACACGCACTTTCTGACCAGCACTTCGCTTCTTACGAAAATATACGAAAATGGCTCGATGACTGGTTTGCCTCAAAAGAGCGACAGTTTTTTTGGCGTGGCATCCACCAATTGCCAGACAGGTGGGAAAAATGTATAGCTAGCGATGGGCAATACCTCGAGTAAAATATTTTTAATTATTTTTCATACAATAAACGTGTATTTTCTATACACAAATTCCGGTTTCATATTTACATACCTGGCATACATTATGCGATGTTCGAAACACCAAAGAAAAGAAAAAAAAACGAACGGAGGTAGTAGAACATAGATACTTCGTTGTTCAATGAAAATATAAAGTACTTTGCGAATGACAATTGCAATTGTATACATATATTTATTATAAAGAGAACGCTATAGTTTCTCGAATTTCAATCTTTCCAAGTAACTACTAACCGAATGTGAAAACAGACGTTCATATAAATAGAAAAACACAGAGATCGATCATCGAAGCACATAAATTAAGATGACTGGAAAAATTGAATATACCAAATTCTTGTATTTAAAACGTGCAAACATCTAAATTCGTAGCGTTAAACGAAACGATTTAAAAATGCTCGACCAACATCAAACTGCAAATCAATCCCGTTAAAGTGGAAACCGATTTTCTGTTTCACTAATGTAAATGACTTACTTCTGTCTACCCCGTGTAACGAGTTTCAGCGAAACGTTACGAATGTGGTTTTAAGTATACTAAGGAAGCATTTAAATTGAACTCTCGGTGGAAAATGGAGACGACGAAAAGTTCCGGTTTGCATGGCTCCTTCGGATCATTCGTCTAAATTCTCCGCTCGCGCCGTTTCGGCGTTATTTATACAGATAGAAATTTCCGTTCTTAAGGTACACCGTATGTAACGAATGATGTCATAACGTTATAGCTGAACATAGAGAGAACATTTGACATTTATCGTTTACGAAGCTCAGGGTATAACACCGTCGGATTAATAGACGACTCGATAGGTAACGAGGATGTTGGACGTATCAACGTTTGAACATTGTTTGACTAAATGGTTGTTTTCATTTTGCAGAATTCTATCCCATAAAGGGGACTACGATGCAACGCTAATGATTTTGTTATGGCTAGAGAGCAAGATATTTAAAGCGAATAAAGTTAACGACCCGTACACGCGTAACACGATTTTTGGTCAAACATTTGCCGACAACGTTCTTATTTTTATCTTCAAACGAACGACGAGACGCGAGAGAAATTTAACCAAATTACTTGATATTTGCTTTTAGACTTACGAACGATCGCATAACCAAGGCGGATGCGATTCGATTAGGTAAACTCAATTCAGGATATTTATTTGCCACGCATCTTACGAGCCAAAAATACGAATATTACGGAAATGAAAAATTTCGAGTGATTTGCTCCTCGACAAATACTACGACTCAACGTTTGTTAACGAAGCTCGAGAGAAATTGCGGTTGTACGTGTTTCTCGAGGAACAGGGGCCGAGGTTGGTTGCCGAACAGAAATATACATGCACGCTTATTTTCCGTTTAACGTAAAGAACTCGACGAGCTATTCGTTCTTATATCAATTTCGTTTCAAACATATGCCGATGAAAAATTCACTAAAGCAAGCGTTACGCAATTACGAAGATATATTTATTCTGAAACAAAGTTTCTATTCTCGAAAGCCTATGTATTACAAAATCCATTATATCGCTATAATATGAGCCGTTCAGGGACCATTTTGAACGATTCTATTCGTTCAAACGTATACCTTAAAATTTGCTATTGTTTGTGTCATTTCTGTGCAATAAATGGACTTGCGGAATCGAGTCGTTTGTTTCTCCACACCTCGTACTATCATAAGCGTCGATTGGCTTTTTTCGTGTAACGAAATTAAGAAAAAGTAAAGTTAATTTATAGTCTGACTTCTGAAAGGCTCTCGCGCAAGCAATTCGATGTCGTAACATTTGCCAATAATAATCAAACTTGTAAGTTCGGAACTAAACTAACTCTGTATTAATTACTCTCACATTACAACTAATCGAACCAACGAGCACAAAAGTTGCTGAATTCCAAAATCGACCGAACTATTACTTGGTAGACAAAGGGAACCTTGTATAAATTGGTAATAAGGTCAGCATTCATTAGCGAATTCTAGTAAAATGCTCGAGTCGGGACAAAAAGTCGAGCAACGTGCATGATCCTTCTTACGACCACATCAGTGGCTGAAAAAGGACTCGGGATGCGTCATCGTTCGTTCCTTAAGTACCTTCGCCTCCGACTCGACCCTTTCGTAACGGACAGTACTTCCGGTAGTCTGCAGCGGCAAGACGTAAAGTTCGTTGACCACGTTGCTTGTATACTTTACGAGCTTCCGGCTGCGTTTCCGGCGTTTCTAGCGAAATCAAATTGGTATTCTCGAGATGCGGCGGTCTCTTGCATCCTATCTACGGCAATATAATTCTACGAGTCTTCTGCTCTTTCTCTCTCTTTCTCTCTCTCTCTCTCTTTCTTTCTCTCCTCCTTTTAGTCGGTTCCCCCTTCGGAAATGCGAGCCATATTCGAGCTACGAAATCGTCTGCGTGCTGGCTACGACGGACCAACTACTTATAGAACTTTATCTTCCTCGTGAAATCGTCCACGTCATGTCGTGTACATCGCTTAAACTGCTTTTCGTGAAACTGTACGATTTGTATGATAAGAAATAAACTGGCGTAATCGTCGAATGCGAGATCGAACTTTTTGACGAGACTCCCTTTGGCTGTTTCCTGATTCGATGTTAGTTTCGCAGCTCGATCTTGCACGGTTCGCGTAGATTTAGTTTGGTTTGTAAGGAACAGGGAGAATTAAACATCGCCTTCTCATCGTCGATGGGTAATTGTGCGTAGCATCAAAAGCAAGTAATATAATTGTAATTCGAATGGCGATAAATAATTATTACTTGTTTGTTCCAACAACGTTTGGTTCGAGTCAACTACGTGTCATACAACACGGAACAAAATTTTACTTTCTCTTCTGGTTGATCGAGCGATCGTAAAGTACCACCGATTCGTCAGTGGTGGAATTTATTGATATTCAATTCATTAACCGTATAGAATATAAATTGACAAAGACGTCATCGTCGGTATCGCGAATATCTTAGTTTCTTTTATATTATCTAAAGTCGCATCGACTGTCAGGATTATTTGTAACTACTTTTTGCAACTTGTACGTCCATACTTTCATTTTTGCCGGAGGTTTTAGTCTCTTTAAGTATGTCGGTATGAATGTAAACGTTCACACGCGGAGCGAGTAAAGACGAGCTTGTAAATGGTTAAACATGTGGGAGCTACAGCTTTAGATGGGTTCCGAACCACCAGAACCACGCTGAAATAAGCACAACGTAATTGCGAATAAATCGAGTTGCAGAAATGCCGGCCGATGATCAACCGGAACTTGAACTGTGCCGTGTCATGTAGGTACGCGTGCACTTGAAAAGTAACGAGAGTCAAATGGACGGAACTTTGTTACGCCTCTCGCTGACGCGTTTTTCTCGCGACCGCGTCTCTCCGCGAACGCCTTGGTCCTTCGAGCCGGATCATCAGTGGCAGTGGATAGTTTTGTCACCCATCCGGTCGAAACATTTGGTCCTTCGAGCCGGATTCAGTGACAAGTGAAAAGTGTGGACACGTAACCGGTCGAATCATTCGATCCTCAAAGCCGTATGACGCCTCAAGTGAAAAGTGCATACCAGTGCCACCCACTATCATACAGTGCCACGTGAATCCAACATAATCACGCAGCCTCCCGCCAACAACTGGAGGGTCGACTTCAGTAAGAACACGTCTTACACATCAAACGAAACACACACGGTGACGAGTAACATTCAAACTCACAACCACAAGGTAAGCTCGCTCATTGCATTTTCCTCTCAAACTGCGATACCTATGGAGAACGCAGAGAAAATTACCTCCTTGCATCGGAGACGAGGCTTTCAAATCGGTCGATTTACCTCTGTATCGAAACGACTCGATGAATACGAAAAATCTACACAACCGATTAAGGCCCGATTAACGGCCTATATGATACTACTCGACGACGCGTGGAAACAAGATCGATTGTTACAAGAGGAATTAGAAGATTTAGGCGAGATAGACGACGCGCGCGTTTCCGAAGTAACCGACACATATGACGATCTTGTAGTCCGAATACACCCCCTCATGGATGATACACCAGCATCGTCGTCGAAATCACAAGGCTCCGAGTCGTCTAATGTCGCCGAGCCGACATCAGTTAAACTGCCGGAAATTCACTTGCCTACTTTTGACGGTGTCATCGGAAATTGGCACTCCTTTTACGACTCCTTCTTATCCACTATCGACCGAAGCAAGCGACTTACATCCGTGCAGAAATTTCACTACCTACGATCCTCTTTGACCTTAAAGGCCGCGCGAAGTATACAATCGTTAGCCCTCACCGAGTCAAACTATGCAATCGCCGTCGACGTGCTTAAGGAAAAATTCGACTGCCACCGTCAAATCTGCATGCGCCACCTCGACTTGCTTTTCGACTGTCCGAAAATAGTTAAAGAGACACCCGAAGCCATAGACGACTTTCTCGAGACGGTCAAGATAAATATCCAAGCGTTAGAGAACCTCGGTGACCCAATCACATCAAACACCGTTCTTCTCAAATTACTTACATGGAAGTTACCCCCAGCCATCATTCGCAAATGGCAATGCACCTTACCAGACAAGAAATTGCCGTCATACACGCACTTAATAGACTTCTTGCAAACACGGACAAACGGCGATAGAACAAGTTCAGCAGTTACCGCGACGAAAAGGGCCTCCGAACCACCCAACCGTCAGCGACCGAGCGCGCCGCGAAGTCATGCATTCACCATGACACTCGAGACGCCGGTATG
>NW_022884059.1:0-28003 GCF_011952255.1 Bombus vosnesenskii | reverse complement strand
TTCTCGACGTATTAGATTCGATTATTAGATTAGATTAGAGTGCAGGTGTAGAAATATTTACCTATAATTTTGAAGTAACTGTGACGTTATCTATGGATCTATAGTTTATAGATATAACGGTGTTGGTAAAAAATACAATGGAATTTTTAATGTATCGTATCGATGTTTATCTAAATTTATATTTTTTCTAAATACACCTAGAGAAACGGAACCTAAATAGAGATTTATTTCGAGAATTCGTTCAAAGTTTAATTCGTTCGAAAGCAGCTTAAATAACATAGACGCTAGTTATCGCAATAGAGAACAAACTGTCTAAAATAATACAATAACGTTTCTATGTTACAACTGCTATTCGAAAAGTGAAAAGCCACAAATTAAGTGGTTTAAGAGCATTTACGGGAAATTACAATCACGGGGGTTGGATATGTGTATGAGGTCGCAGATTATACACGAATTCGAGTACATAATGTTAAGCGTGTGCTCGTAAACAGAACTTCAACGAGATCCAATAATTGGAATTTGAAAACATTTTCCGTCGAGTCATCGAGTTATCGACGTTGTTGGGAGACGCACCTTAATTAAACGCGATTCAGTTAATTCTGCTGGCATAAACACGTACCATTCTTACTATTGGCAGATCGTAAAGAATTATCGAATCATAATCGATATTTTGTTCACTTCGACCGGCTAACTTCCTCCCATTCCTAATTGAGTCGTGAGTTTTTTCATTTTTAAGTTTCCGTTGATTCTTCCGTTGAAATTGGTCATAAAAATGTAATAATTTCGATAGAAATCGATTACGTTTAATCGCGTTTGTATTATTATGTTAACGTAGGTAAGAAACAAACGTAAGACACAATTTTAGTCGACCATTTCACGCAACGCTAAATGGTGCCATGACGCTCGTGCGCGACTCCGTTTCTAAAACACAAACCACGCGAGGCGACGCAACGTCGCGATCTATATCGAAGGATATATTTTGAGAATCCTAAGCGTAAAAGATCATGGGTAGCTCCAGGCGAACCACCGACATCGACTACAAGACCAAATCGCTATGGGCGTAAGACAATGCTCTGTGTTTGGTGGGTTCAAAAGGGTGTGATCTATTATGAGCTGTTAAAACCTGGCGAAACCGTTAATACCGAGCGCTACCGACAACAAATGATCGATTTGAATGAAGCTTTGCGTGAAAAACGACCAGAATATCAAAAAAGGCAACACAAAGTAATTTTGCATTCGTGATAATGCACCATCACATACAGCAAAACCGGTCAAGGAAACGATCGAAGCGTTCAGTTGGAAAATACTTTCGCACGCGGCTTACTCACCAAACTTGGCTCCGTCCGATTACTATTTATTTGCATCGATGGGACACGCACTTTCTGACCAGCACTTCGCTTCTTACGAAAATATACGAAAATGGCTCGATGACTGGTTTGCCTCAAAAGAGCGACAGTTTTTTTGGCGTGGCATCCACCAATTGCCAGACAGGTGGGAAAAATGTATAGCTAGCGATGGGCAATACTTCGAGTAAAATATTTTTAATTATTTTTCATACAATAAACGTGTATTTTCTATACACAAATTCCGGTTTCATATTTACATACCTGGCATACATTATGCGATGTTCGAAACACCAAAGAAAAGAAAAAAAAAAAACGAACGGAGGTAGTAGAACATAGATACTTCGTTGTTCAATGAAAATATAAAGTACTTTGCGAATGACAATTGCAATTGTATACATATATTTATTATAAAGAGAACGCTATAGTTTCTCGAATTTCAATCTTTCCAAGTAACTACTAACCGAATGTGAAAACAGACGTTCATATAAATAGAAAAACACGGAGATCGATCATCGAAGCACATAAATTAAGATGACTGGAAAAATTGAATATACCAAATTCTTGTATTTAAAACGTGCAAACATCTAAATTCGTAGCGTTAAACGAAACGATTTAAAAATGCTCGACCAACATCAAACTGCAAATCAATCCCGTTAAAGTGGAAACCGATTTTCTGTTTCACTAATGTAAATGACTTACCTCTGTCTACCCCGTGTAACGAGTTTCAGCGAAACGTTACGAATGTGGTTTTAAGTATACTAAGGAAGCATTTAAATTGAACTCTCGGTGGAAAATGGAGACGACGAAAAGTTCCGGTTTGCATGGCTCCTTCGGATCATTCGTCTAAATTCTCCGCTCGCGCCGTTTCGGCGTTATTTATACAGATAGAAATTTCCGTTCTTAAGGTACACCGTATGTAACGAATGATGTCATAACGTTATAGCTGAACATAGAGAGAACATTTGACATTTATCGTTTACGAAGCTCAGGGTATAACACCGTCGGATTAATAGACGACTCGGTAGGTAACGAGGATGTTGGACGTATCAACGTTTGAACATTGTTTGACTAAATGGTTGTTTTCATTTTGCAGAATTCTATCCCATAAAGGGGGCTACGATGCAACGCTAATGATTTTGTTATGGCTAGAGAGCAAGATATTTAAAGCGAATAAAGTTAACGACCCGTACACGCGTAACACGATTTTTGGTCAAACATTTGCCGACAACGTTCTTATTTTTATCTTCAAACGAACGACGAGACGCGAGAGAAATTTAACCAAATTACTTGATATTTGCTTTTAGACTTACGAACGATCGCATAACCAGGGCGGATGCGATTCGATTAGGTAAACTCAATTCAGGATATTTATTTGCCACGCATCTTACGAGCCAAAAATACGAATATTACGGAAATGAAAAATTTCGAGTGATTTGCTCCTCGACAAATACTACGACTCAACGTTTGTTAACGAAGCTCGAGAGAAATTGCGGTTGTACGTGTTTCTCGAGGAACAGGGCCGAGGTTGGTTGCCGAACAGAAATATACATGCACGCTTATTTTCCGTTTAACGTAAAGAACTCGACGAGCTATTCGTTCTTATATCAATTTCGTTTCAAACATATGCCGATGAAAAATTCACTAAAGCAAGCGTTACGCAATTACGAAGATATATTTATTCTGAAACAAAGTTTCTATTCTCGAAAGCCTATGTATTACAAAATCCATTATATCGCTATAATATGAGCCGTTCAGGGACCATTTTGAACGATTCTATTCGTTCAAACGTATACCTTAAAATTTGCTATTGTTTGTGTCATTTCTGTGCAATAAATGGACTTGCGGAATCGAGTCGTTTGTTTCTCCACACCTCGTACTATCATAAGCGTCGATTGGCTTTTTTCGTGTAACGAAATTAAGAAAAAGTAAAGTTAATTTATAGTCTGACTTCTGAAAGGCTCTCGCGCAAGCAATTCGATGTCGTAACATTTGCCAATAATAATCAAACTTGTAAGTTCGGAACTAAACTAACTCTGTATTAATTACTCTCAAATTACAACTAATCGAACCAACGAGCACAAAAGTTGCTGAATTCCAAAATCGACCGAACTATTACTTGGTAGACAAAGGGAACCTTGTATAAGTTGGTAATAAGGTCAGCATTCATTAGCGAATTCTAGTAAAATGCTCGAGTCGGGACAAAAAGTCGAGCAACGTGCATGATCCTTCTTACGACCACATCAGTGGCTGAAAAAGGACTCGGGATGCGTCATCGTTCGTTCCTTAAGTACCTTCGCCTCCGACTCGACCCTTTCGTAACGGACAGTACTTCCGGTAGTCTGCAGCGGCAAGACGTAAAGTTCGTTGACCACGTTGCTTGTATACTTTACGAGCTTCCGGCTGCGTTTCCGGCGTTTCTAGCGAAATCAAATTGGTATTCTCGAGATGCGGCGGTCTCTTGCATCCTATCTACGGCAATATAATTCTACGAGTCTTCTGCTCTTTCTCTCTCTTTCTCTCTCTCTCTCTCTTTCTTTCTCTCCTCCTTTTAGTCGGTTCCCCCTTCGGAAATGCGAGCCATATTCGAGCTACGAAATCGTCTGCGTGCTGGCTACGACGGACCAACTACTTATAGAACTTTATCTTCCTCGTGAAATCGTCCACGTCATGTCGTGTACATCGCTTAAACTGCTTTTCGTGAAACTGTACGATTTGTATGATAAGAAATAAACTGGCGTAATCGTCGAATGCGAGATCGAACTTTTTGACGAGACTCCCTTTGGCTGTTTCCTGATTCGATGTTAGTTTCGCAGCTCGATCTTGCACGGTTCGCGTAGATTTAGTTTGGTTTGTAAGGAACAGGGAGAATTAAACATCGCCTTCTCATCGTCGATGGGTAATTGTGCGTAGCATCAAAAGCAAGTAATATAATTGTAATTCGAATGGCGATAAATAATTATTACTTGTTTGTTCCAACAACGTTTGGTTCGAGTCAACTACGTGTCATACAACACGGAACAAAATTTTACTTTCTCTTCTGGTTGATCGAGCGATCGTAAAGTACCACCGATTCGTCAGTGGTGGAATTTATTGATATTCAATTCATTAACCGTATAGAATATAAATTGACAAAGACGTCATCGTCGGTATCGCGAATATCTTAGTTTCTTTTATATTATCTAAAGTCGCATCGACTGTCAGGATTATTTGTAACTACTTTTTACAACTTGTACGTCCATACTTTCATTTTTGCCGGAGGTTTTAGTCTCTTTAAGTATGTCAGTATGAATGTAAACGTTCACACGCGGAGCGAGTAAAGACGAGCTTGTAAATGGTTAAACATGTGGGAGCTACAGCTTTAGATGGGTTCCGAACCACCAGAACCACGCTGAAATAAGCACAACGTAATTGCGAATAAATCGAGTTGCAGAAATGCCGGCCGATGATCAACCGGAACTTGAACTGTGCCGTGTCATGTAGGTACGCGTGCACTTGAAAAGTAACGAGAGTCAAATGGACGGAACTTTGTTACGCCTCTCGCTGACGCGTTTTCCTCGCGACCGCGTCTCTCCGCGAACGCCTTGGTCCTTCGAGCCGGATCATCAGTGGCAGTGGATAGTTTTGTCACCCATCCGGTCGAAACATTTGGTCCTTCGAGCCGGATTCAGTGACAAGTGAAAAGTGTGGACACGTAACCGGTCGAATCATTCGATCCTCAAAGCCGTATGACGCCTCAAGTGAAAAGTGCATACCAGTGCCACCCACTATCATACAGTGCCACGTGAATCCAACATAATCACGCAGCCTCCCGCCAACAACTGGAGGGTCGACTTCAGTAAGAACACGTCTTACACATCAAACGAAACACACACGGTGACGAGTAACATTCAAACTCACAACCACAAGGTAAGCTCGCTCATTGCATTTTCCTCTCAAATTGCGATACCTATGGAGAACGCAGAGAAAATTACCTCCTTGCATCGGAGACGAGGCTTTCAAATCGGTCGATTTACCTCTGTATCGAAACGACTCGATGAATACGAAAAATCTACACAACCGATTAAGGCCCGATTAACGGCCTATATGATACTACTCGACGACGCGTGGAAACAATATCGATTGTTACAAGAGGAATTAGAAGATTTAGGCGAGATAGACGACGCGCGCGTTTTCGAAGTAACCGACACATATGACGATCTTGTAGTCCGAATACACACCCTCATGGATGATACACCAGCATCGTCGTCGAAATCACAAGGCTCCGAGTCGTCTAATGTCGCCGAGCCGATATCAGTTAAACTGCCGGAAATTCACTTGCCTACTTTTGACGGTGTCATCGGAAATTGGCACTCCTTTTACGACTCCTTCTTATCCACTATCGATCGAAGCAAGCGACTTACATCCGTGCAGAAATTTCACTACCTACGATCCTCTTTGACCTTAAAGGCCGCGCGAAGTATACAATCGTTAGCCCTCACCGAGTCAAACTATGCAATCGCCGTCGACGTGCTTAAGGAAAAATTCGACTGCCACCGTCAAATCTGCATGCGCCACCTCGACTTGCTTTTCGACTATCCGAAAATAGTTAAAGAGACACCCGAAGCCATAGACGACTTTCTCGAGACGGTCAAGATAAATATCCAAGCGTTAGAGAACCTCGGTGACCGAATCACATCAAACACCGTTCTTCTCAAATTACTTACATGGAAGCTACCCCCAGCCATCATTCGCAAATGGCAATGCACCTTACCAGACAAGAAATTGCCGTCATACACGCACTTAATAGACTTCTTGCAAACACGGACAAACGGCGATAGAACAAGTTCAGCAGTTACCGCGACGAAAAGGGCCTCCGAACCACCCAACCGTCAGCGACCGAGCGCGCCGCGAAGTCATGCATTCACCATGACACTCGAGACGCCGGTATGTCCGGACTGTCGAAGACAACACGAACTACGGAATTGCGACGTCTTCAAAGCGAAATCGCCCAAAGAGCGTCTCGACACTGCCAAACGGGCGTCGCTCTGTACGAATTGTTTAGGCAAGGGATACGCTCTCAATCAATGCTCCGCCGGGTCATGTCGCATCTGTAGACAGCGACACCACACTTACTTACATCAAGAGCATGGTCACAGTAGATTACGGACACGTGTGAGCCGAACACCGAGCGGTCGATCGTCGAGCGACCGGTCATCCAACGTCGATCTCCGCCTAGTTCACCGATTCCGCGGTCGTCACACCGATCGAGACGGGCATCCGCGTCTCCACGAACGTCTCCCCGAACGTCTCCCCGAACGTCTCCCCGAACGTCTCCGCGAACATCCCCAAAACGTGTATCTCGGTCATCGCGAACGACGGCATCGGGATCAAATACCTCCCGCAGTCCTAAACAACTAGGGGAACCCTGACGTCCTCAAACGGCTTTGCTAGGGACCGAACCACCGAAAACAGACTCATTGACCTCGCCTCCTTCCGGATCACTCCACCACGATTTGTTAGTCACTGCACAGGTCAACATACTGGACAATAGAACTCAACCGTTCCGCTGTAGAGCTCTGCTAGATACCGGCGCTAGCATGAACTTCATCACCGAGAAACTCGCCAATTCGTTAAGACTCAACCAACGGAAATGTTCGGTCCCAATCGGAACACTCAACACATTGTCCACGACCTCGAAACGTTACATCACGGCCACGATCACCTCCGTTGACGGCACATACGAACGCATCTGGATTTTTCTCATCATACCGACCATATCGACTTCGATCCCAGATCAACCCGTGGATCAGTCAACGATACAGATACCCAGAAATCTACGACTAGCCGATCCAAGATTCCACAGACCTGCTCCGATCGACGTGCTATTGAGCGCCGGGCCAACACTAGCGTCACTGTGTGTCGGCCAACTTGATATCAGTCAAGCGAACGGGACCGACTTGCGTCTGCAAAAAACGCGGTTCGGATGGGTCATCGGGGGAAGCCCAGCCTCGCAACCACCCGCACACGCATTTCACGCGTCCACGACGGCCTTGCAGGCGGATCTCGCCCGTTTTTGGGAAATCGACGAAGGACCGACCACTGCGCACACTTCAGAAGCGGAACGACAGTGCGAGGAACATTTCCGGAATCACGTTCAACGCACCCACGAAGGGCGATACATGGTCGCTCTCCCCTTCAACGAGACAACTCCCTCGCTTGGATCCTCCAGAGCCATGGCGATGAAGCGACTAACATCTCTCTGCCGTCGGTTCCAACGAGATAAGCGTTTCGAAGCCGACTATCACGCCGTAATACAGGAATACTTGGCATTAGGGCACATGACGAAAGTTACCACGGGCCACTGCACGGACGACGGATATTTTCTGCCACATCATGGCGTGATCAAGGAATCCAGCCAAACCACGAAACTCCGAGTCGTGTTTGACGGATCGGCCCCAACCACCACCGGAGTTTCATTAAACGACGTACTTCATACGGGACCGAAACTACAAGATGATTTATTTTTCATCCTTCTAAGATTTCAATCTCATCAATACGTCATTACAGGCGATGTCGAAAAAATGTATCGCCAATTTCTTGTGCGCCCGGAGGATCGGAAATTTCAACAAATTTTGTGGCGCAATGCTGATGGAGAAGTCGACACTTATCAACTCAACACAGTGACATTCGGGCTCTCAGCGGCCCCGTATCTAGCCATCTGCTGCCTCAAGCAACTGGCGGACGACGAGGGGCATCGATATCCACGAGCTTACAGCGAGACTTTTACGTCGACGATGTTCTCACAGGAGTCGATACAAGGGTCGAAGCACGATCATTGAGAACGGAGCTCACAGAACTGCTCAAGCTAGCCGGCTTAAACATTCGGAAATGGGCATCGAACGACCGGGAACTGCTACGAGGACTTCCCGAGAAGGACATAAACGATAAGCTGCTACTAGGCGAATCGCAAACCTTCAAGACACTGGGTGTTGTTTGGAATTCCTTCGACGATTCGATCCTATACTCCGTCAAAATCAATAATGCCGACTCTCGAATTACGAAGAGAACAATCAGCTCCGAAATCGCCAAGATCTACGACCCTCTCGGATTGCTGGCACCAGTAATTGTTCGAGCTAAGATGTTGCTCCAGCGACTCTGGATGCTAAAAATTGATTGGGACGAATCCTTACCGGCTGACGTGCACACGGAATGGAGCAAATATTACGCACAGCTGCCATTATTGAATAACGTGGAGTTTCCACGCAAAACGATAATCAATCCCGCAGCGGAAATTGAGTTACACGGGTTCTGTGACGCCAGCGACAGGGAATATGGAGCATGCGTTTACCTTCGCACCATCACCCTGGATGGTCATGTCTGTGCGCGTCTCCTCACTGCGAAGTCGAAGGTAGCTCCGCTCAAATCACTAACCATTCCAAGGCTGGAACTGAGTGGAGCACTCCTTCTCGCGTCACTAGCCACCACGGTCCTCCAAGCCTTGCCAAGCAACGTTGCTCGGACCGTTTATTGGACTGACTCCACAATCGTTCTACGTTGGATCAACACGTCACCCCACACGCTAAAAACCTTCGTCGCTAACAGTGTGACAGAAATTCAAAGGAAGACTCACGCCTCAGATTGACGTCACATCCCCACTACCGATAACCCGGCAGATCTCATATCTCGAGGCCAACTACCCGAAGACTTCCTGAAAACAATCATTTGGCAACATGGACCAGAGTGGCTTCAACAACCTGAAGAATACTGGCCAACGTGGAACCCAGTACCGTTAAACGAAACACCGGAGCAGAAAAGGGCAACCTGTCTGTCCGCGACTCCGGCGGACCACAGCATACTGGGGAGATTCTTCTCTTGGCCCAAGCTTATAAGAATTGCCGCTCGGTGCCTTCGATGGAGACAAATCCGGGATCGAGGCAAACCTCTGACCATGCACGAGTTGGCCAATGCACACAGCAGATTAATCAAACTATTGCAAGCTTGTTATTTTTCAGACGAAATCCGTGCTCTCCAGACAGACAGAAATTCGGCAGTGAAAGGGAAACTCCAAAGACTCTATCCATTTCTGGACAAGGACGGGATGCTGCGCGTCGGAGGCCGACTCAGTCATTCACCAATGCCTTTCAACCAGAAGCACCCAATAATTCTACCCAAATCCTCAGTTACCGCGCTCATAATCGAGCATGAACACCTCCTAAATCTCCACACCGGAACTCAAGCTACTTTATACGCCCTAAGGAGATCTTATTGGCCTATCGACGGCCGCAGTCAAGTTTGGAGCACGCTGAAGAAGTGCGTCCGTTGCTGCAGAGCCAATCCCCCTCCAGTGGATTACATAATGGGCGACCTTCCAGCTGCACGGATAACAGAGTCTCGGCCATTTACCAACGGCGGAATCGACTACTGCGGACCGTTTTACATCAAGGAACGAAAGGATCGCAACCGACGCAAAATCAAGGTATACGTAGCAATCTTTGTGTGTCTTGCAGTCAAAGCAGTCCACATCGAGTTGGTCAGCGATCTCACTAGCGAGGCCTTCATTGCCGCTCTGCGAAGATTCATCGCTCGCCGCGGATTCTGTGTGACAATCTACTCCGACAACGGTACCAACTTCGTTGGTGCCAACAACGAATTACGAGAGCTCCGAAATCTCCTGCAATCCGACGATCACAAGGCACAGGTCCAGTCCTTTTTAGCCGACCGACGGATCGAATGGCATTTCATCCCTCCCAACTCTCCTCACTTCGGTGGATTGTGGGAGGCTGCAGTGAAGTCTTTCAAACGACATCTCAGACGTGTCGTCGGTAACGAGCTCTTGACCTTCGAAAACCTTAACACCCTCATCATCGAAATCGAGTCTATCCTCAACTCCCGTCCGCTGACGCCAATATCTTCAGACCCAAACGATCTCCTCGTTCTCACTCCCGGTCATTTCCTCATCGGAGATTCACTAACAAGTTTCCGAGAACGAGATTTCAGGGACACGCCATCCAACCGTCTCTCCTGCTGGCAGCATATTCAGAAACTCAAACAACATTTCTGGCGCCGGTGGCATCGAGAGTATCCCAACGAGCTACACATCCGGAACAAATGGAGCAAGGGCAGTCACGACATACGAGAAGGCACCATCGTCCCCCCGATGCAATGGCCATTGGGCAGGATCATCAAGGCCCAACCCGGGGCGGACGGCATCATACGCACGGCTATCGTTCGAACAGCGACGAGTACCCTCGAACGGAGCATCAAGCGGATGGTACCACTACCGAGCAGAACGACTCCATACGACTCCGAACCAATCAACAGCCCGAAGTCTGATAAGAGGTCCACCTGACAACAGCACACCATATCACTTGATCGGTGCCCTCTCAACGGGGGGAGGATGTTACGTCGCGTAACACTCTACCTAGCCGAGGCCACACACCGCGGGCAATATGGCAACCAGATGTCTTCGGATACACGCAGCGTAGCCTCCATAGTTTCAAGTACCTTCCATAAATCTCATAGATTTCCTACAAAAGGTCCTTCAAACCAAACAAACGTCTGTTTCCGAAGAATTTCCAAAGACTATTGTCTACCACGGCTTAACTAAGGAAAGTTAGTTTTTCTCACGTACGCTGCAACTGTCCTCCCACTAACCACTTTCTCTCGAGGGCGGTTAAGACCCTTCGTTTAACCAATTAAAAACGAAGCCTATTTCCTCAATCTCCTAAATAACATCGGCACCAACAAATCCGATGGTCCCGTGCGCTAGACACACCTATCCTTAGCTTTCCTCCGAGACAGCATCGTCTCCCAAGACAGTACTGATTTTACATCCTTCGAACGGTCAACATCCTTCCACCGGAAGATACACACCCGCAGATCAGTCACTCATTCATCTCGTACATACGCACCAGCGTAACTGTCTTCGTTATAAGTTGTTGGAATAAACGGTGAAATATTACTTACTGCTGTGTCATATTCATTTAACCACCTCTGTTATCTTAACCGAAACAGGGGAACGACAACTTCGCGGCGTCGATTCACCGAATCGTAGCGAGAAGTTACACCTCTCGCTGACGCGTTTTCCTCGCGACCGCGTCTCTCCGCGAACGATCGTAACAACGTGAAATTATTCTTTCTTTTTTCTTTTTAATTTAATCATGCGAAACGATCTATAAATGCAATGAAAGGACCGGCACTTTGTGAGTCTAATGATCCAGGGAAAGTGATTGGTCAGCAAATGATTGTAACCCCGATTTCTTTATTTCTATAACGCGTAAGTGTATAAAATAAATAAAAATATCATGATAAAGATTCAGTAACGATGATAATTAATTCAATAATTAATTCAATCATGATGGTAATTATGCGATAATAGACTGAGTGAAAAGCGTTCGCGATTGGCCGTAATGGCGAAATATGCGGCTGTTAGAGCGTTAAGTTTTAAGCCATGCGATATATGTCAATCTAGGAGACGTATAAAAAATCCCAGAATTTTTACATACATGCATACAATACAAACGTGTATACAATACATACAGTATCGTATACACGTTGACATCTACGGACAAAGTTCTCTTCGTAAAAGAAAAATCATGTAGCAAGATAATGTACTACTAACAACAGGTCTCAAGATATAGCTGTCGACAATTTTATTGCTTCATATGACAATGTTTCAGCCTCCAACTCCGTCATTAACAATAACAGTAACAATAATATTAACGACAAACGGCGTCACAAACACTCCCGTGGTTTTTCGGAACCTGCGACAACCGGACAACTGGAGCACGTTGCAACAAAAGACTCTTATCTGTATCTTCTGAGATCTCTGCAGACAATCTTGATAGCGAAGACCAGATGTTCTCTGATACTAAGTTTGATACTGCTACAGAAAGCAGAGATCATCCTTATGTCGAAGCAACGAGGAGCCAAAACAGAATTTTGACAAACTACGTTCGACTAAATTGTATCATTGTTACTAACGAATACACTGCTCTTACAAAAGCCTTTGTGAAGATCAAAAATAAATATCACCTACTCAAAGACAGAAACACCAAAAACAGATTACACCAACTTACTGAAAAAGTAGAAAATATCTAGCTGGGCCCCTACGTTGGTTTATTTTTGCTAATCTGGGAATGACACGTATAATCAAAAACCGGAAAACGCGGATAGGAAGTTTAATGCACTTGAAGAGATTAGCTCCGCCGATGAAAAATTATGGCTAACCGTAATATATCTTTCCAATTACTTTCCATTCTCATCATCATATTAATAACATTAAGAAGTTGAAAAAAGATACAACATTCAACAATAAGCGCTGTTCTTAATGATCGTATCAGTGCACCAACAAACATTCTGTTAAAGACAAAACTTTCACTTATCAGGGATCGTACTACATATTTGTGTAATAGCCTCCTGACCAAAGCCCTCTAACACTACTACGAAAATTAATCGTACAGCAAAACACTTTTAACCATCTAGAAATAAGGAAAGTGAACTTAAAAAGAAGGCTCATGAAACAATGTATCAATAAAGGGAATATTACACACTCGTAATCACTTCAATATCTATTTTTCTGATCATAACACTGTCATTACCTCGATTCGTATAAATATTGAAATTGGAAACATGCACAAAATGTGCAATTTTTTATTAAATGATGACTTACATATAACATATACCGATGGAAGCAAAACTACAAGACCAATTTCTGTCAAATCAGCTTACATCTGCAAAGAATTAACAGTCTCGAGGAAAAGAAGTATTCCAAATACATTTTACGTATTTTCTGCAGAATGCATTAATATTATATATCATAAATGATGGAATCGTAACATTAAAATTTCTCTTCTCTTTCTCGTCTTTGTACAATATATCGCAAGAAGTGTTAGCTCTTATGATGGAAGGCTTGTCAAGTTTTTGTAAGGTATGCTTCGTTTGGCAAATTGTGTCTATTTCTATCGGATTTGCTGGTATCGCAATGTAACAGTTGCTAGTTTTGAGCGGTATAAAGCTAATGTCTTCAATCTTAAGTACAGTTATTTGACAATGTTTAATGTGTGGTTTGAAATTTATTATTTCGCTGCGACAATCGGTTCTTGAATTTCTGTCATGGATTGGTAGTGTTTGTTTGCATATAGTGGTTCCGGCTCGATTCTTACAAAGTTTGTTGAAATACTCGATATCAGCGTTTATAAATGAAAGACCTGAAGTTAAATATATCTGATGTTCGACTACTGGAGCCAAAAATACTCCATTTCTTTTACTCGGGATAGGATATACTTGTAATATGTTCCATTCTGTGTTAGAGACTAAAGGTACTATGATTTTGAAAAATATTTTGTCATCTATTGTGAAGATTTTAAGATCACTAATGTCGAGTGTGAATTGAAAATGTTCGGTTTTGGCAGAAATCGCGGTGTTGTACATCTGGCTACCTATTGCCTTGGCGTAATTTTCTATGAATTCATTGGGGTCAAGTATTTGTGGACTAATTATTCCTTGTTTGCCTAATATCATGACGTTAAGTATTTCATCTAATTGGAAGTGTAAAGTTTGCATCGCGGTGTCGACTTTCATGATCATCTTAAGCATAGATCTATCGATATTTGCCTGCTGTTGTAATTTTAATATATCACTATATGATCTCTCTAAGTGGTTTAGGTTTTCTGAGTTTACAATTTTTCTAATAAGTGCTGTTTGATTAGCTATTATGGTCTTGATTTTATTATTATCATCGAATAGTTTGTCCATATTTTTGTTTATGAGCGTAAGATCATCATCGTCGAGAGTTCCGAACAGACTTTTCGATACGGAACCTATGATGTTAAGCAGACCTCGTGTGCTCCGGGTATGTGTTAACGCTTTCAAGTGTTTTGCGAGTTGTTTTAGGTTATTGATGCGATTTTGTAATCCGCCTAACTCTTCGACGTATTGTTTGCTGATTGCACGTGAGTCTATTGTTAATTTATATGATTCTATTGCGCTTATCTGTTCGTATATGTCGCTAGTGTCTAATCCTACTATTACATTGGCAGTGTCGCTGTATAAATATCCTTTTCCTATGTTTTCTACGAATACAGAGTTTCCTTCTAATGGTGTAATATTTATTTGCGCGGATACTATTCCGGCAAAGAGGAGCGTCGACCTGGAATGTAAGGTTTTAAACGATTACCGTGTATCTTTTTGTCTTGAATCAGATAGTATGGAGTACATACTTTATCAATCGTGTACGGTCCTAACCATTCCACATCAAGTTTATGCCTTTTATGATCGTTATGTATTAAAACGGAGTCTCCTTCTTTGAAAACTGATTGAGGTTTTATAATTTTACGTTTTTGATCGCGCTGATATCGCTGTTTACTTTTGATCAATGTTTCGCGAGCGTGTCGGAGTCTAGAGTCCCATTCCTTTTTGCGGAACGTGACTTCGTCTGCGTATGTGCGTTGGGGATTCTTGGATATTGTGGAGGGAAGATTGGCTTGGTGTCCGAATGTGAGTTCGAATGGCGTGTAACCAGTAGAGTCGTGTATCATTGTGTTATATGCAAGGCATACAAAGTTAAGTTGATCGTCCCATTCTTCATCCGAATTTCGCTGTATCGATTTTAACATGTCCGTTATTACTGCGTGTGTCCGTTCTAACGATCCGTTACTTTGTGGGTGGAAGGATGTCGTTTTGATATGTTTGATTTTGAACGCGTCTTCGTACTGTTGCATTAAACTAGATATAAAATTCTGTCCGCGGTCAGTTAATATCTTTTTTGGAGCGGAAAAGATGTAAATGTAATGATTCAAGAGTGCGTTCCAAATTGTTTCCGTTTGCTGAGTTTTTAGTGGTACGAGTATTAAGTATTTTGTCAATTCGTCATGTATGGATAGAATGTACTGATTGCCTTTTTTCGTCTTTTTCAGTGGGCCTAATAAGTCCATAGCAATTTTATCGTTTGGTTCGAGGGGTGTGTCGGTGATACAAGGTTCTTCGCGCGGTCTGATACGTGTAGTTTTAGATGTTTGGCAGGTGTCGCATGATTCTATATGTTGTTGTATGCGTTTCATCAAATCTGGTACTCTGTGCCGTTCACGAATGCGGTCGTATGTCTTTTGTATACCGGAGTGTCCTACTAAATCGTGATTTTCTTTCAATAATTCGTCTATTTCTTCGTCGCTATATGTTTGAATTGGTTCCCATGCAAAATTTAATTCTTTTACGGTGTCGTTCAGGAATAGTAAAATTTGTTTGATCGCGTTCTTCTCGGTCTCTGTGAAACTGTCGTCGCCTATACCTATCTTTTCGTTTATATGAATAATTTCGTTTAATTTAGTTAACCATTCGATTCCGTCGTAATTTCCTAGCTCTGTTTTGGATAATTGATAGAAAGATTTACGGTTCGGAGTCATTTTGAGAATTTTGGGTAACGCGTCGGTAGATTTTTCCCAATCGTGATATTTTTTATCGAGTTCTATGTTCAAATTTTCGCGTCGTCTGGTCAGAACATGTATTCTAGATAGTGCGTCGGCTGCAGTATTATCTTTTCCTTTCGTGTATTCTATGTCGTATTCGTATTCTTCTAGTTTTAGTCGCCATCTCATCAAGCGTGATAAGGGGTCTTTGCAATTCTGTAACCATTTTAGTGCTTGGTGATCGGTTCGGATGAGGAATTTCCGTCCTAACAGATATTGTCGGAGGCGTTTCACGGCCCATACTATTGCTAAAAGTTCTTTTTCTGTAGTGGAATAATTTCGTTCCGGTGGGTTTAGAGTTCGCGAGATATAACAACATGGATGTCCGTCCTGTGATAAGATTGCACCTATACCTTCGTTACTGGCGTCAGTCGTTAATGTGAATGGTTTCGCAAAGTCTGGGAATTTTAGTACGGGTGATGAACAGAGTTTGTCTTTTAATGTCTGGAATGCTTCCTGGGTTTTATCTGTCCAATGAAATGGTGTCTCCTTTTTTGTAAGTTCGGTCAATGGTTTCGCGATCTTAGAAAAGTTTCTGATGAACTTACGGTAATAACCTGCTAGTCCTAATAACGATTTGATGTCTGTGGGATTACGTGGCTGTTTGAAATTGCTAACGGCTTCTAATTTTTTGGGATTTGGCTTTACACCTTCGGCGGTTACTATATGTCCAATATATTCTAATTCTGGTTTGAGAAATTCGCATTTGTCCGGCTGTATTTTGAGTCCGAGTTCGCGTAGGCGTTGCAATACTATCGCGAGGTTGCTATTGTGCTCTTCAATCGACTGTCCGTGTATTATAATGTCGTCTAAATATACGAAGCAATGTTTATTTATGAGTCCTCTTAGTGCGGTATCCATCATGCGTTGAAATGTTGCAGGTGCATTCTTTAAACCGAATGGCATCCTATTGTAATGATAGTGTCCTTGTGGTGTGGAGAATGCTGTGTACTTTTTAGAGTCTATGTCCATTGGGATTTGGTGGAATCCGGAGGATAAATCGAGGGCTGAGAAGAATTTTGCGTTGCCTAGTTGGGATAGTATGTCGTCTATGTCAGGTAATGGATATGCGTCCTGGTCAGTTAGTTCGTTTATTTTTCTGAAGTCTATTGCAATTCGCCATTTCTGTTTCCCTGAGGCGTCTGCCTTTTTTGGTACTACCCAGACTGGTGAATTGTAAGGAGAATCAGATGGTTCTATAATGTTCTTTTGTAGCATTTCGTCCATTTGTCGTTTGATTTCTTCTTTATGGCATTCAGGCGGTCGCTAAGATTTTGTGTTAATGATTTTATTTTCTTTTAACGTTATTGTGTGTTTAGCAATGTTAGTGCATGGTAATAAGTCGGTCTCTAGATTGAATACGTCGAGGTAGAACAGCAATATCTTTTCGATTGGTTCACGGAGGGTTTTCTCTATATGCGAATGTCTAACTAAATCTTTAAACGTGGAGACTTGATCGTACGTATTTGAATTTTCGATAAAATTAGTCATTTTGGCTGGGCACTCACCACCATTGATAAAGCATATCGTTGTTGGTTTTCCTTCCAGGTAGACTGTTTTTGACACTGCTTGTTTTGGAGGTACGTCGTTTTCCTGTTGCAATAAAAGTATATTATTGTCAAGTTTTAATTGTTGATTCGAGAGTTCAAATTTGAATTTAGATAGGGCTGGCAAACCGAGTATGCCGTCTTCTATAATTGGAAAGTTGTCTTCTACCACAAAAAATTCTAGAGTTTTGCCAAATAGTTTTATCAAAGCGTGTTCGTTGGTTTTAAATTTAGAGTGTCCCATCGAGAATTTCCGTTCTTTTGTTATTCTTGGTCGTAATACGCATCTTTGCTTGAGTATATTAATTCCTGCTCCGCTGTCAATGAGGAATTTATGTCGCTGTCCGTCGGATCGTAAAAGTACTGTGGGTAGTCTTCCCGTTGTGGCGTTAATTCGTAGGTCTGGTCTGTTGGATTCTCTATTTCTTCCTTGTGTGTCTCGAGATTGTGGACTGCTGGAGGTCTCGGAAATTGGCTGGGTGTTCGAAAATTTTTACATTGACTGGAGACATGTCCGATCTGGTTGCATTTGAAGCATTTTAATTGTGTCCTTTGGGCAAGTGGTATTTGTTCGGTTTGTCGGAAGCTTCTTGGCATTGGATTGGGTGTTGGAGTTGGTTTTTTAGTGATCGGATTAGGATTATTGGTTGTTAGTCGTTGCTGCTCAGGGAGTCGTAATCGTTCTATTGGTTTTGGTCGTCGATTTCGATCTTCCCCGAAGAATCGCTCGATGTCGGTGGCTTTCTTTTCGGCTTCAAGGATATTGTATGGTGGATTGGCGAGTAGTAATTGTCCTATTTCGCCTTTCAGGCCTCGGATAAAATCGATCACGGAGTCTTTTAAAATCCTGTCGTTCATAGCTCGTCTAGTAATTTCGTCACGGTATTCGTTCGTTGTACTGTATTGTAACTTATTGAGTGCTCTGCGGAACCTGATGATATAACTTTGCACACTTTCGTCGTGACGCTGTCTCGTTTCGCGTAGCTGGTCTTGATGTTCTCTAACAGAGTCTTGGGTGGCTACGTTTCGTCTTAGGGCATCGTACAGGTGTCCGTATTCGTATATCGGCATATTGCAGATTTTGATCATTTTTAATAGTAGCGTGGGTTCGCTACACATGGCTCGTAATTCGCGTACTTCGCGTATGAATTCTTCTACTCCGATATTGTCTTCGCCGTTTAATTGCGGAATACATACTATCGCGCCTTTGGCCCGTAAGCTCGGAGAGGCGAATTGCGGTGGACGGTCTTCGTAAGAGGGATGGTTGTCTTCTTCTGTTCGAATTGGAACGCATGGTGGGGAAGTTCTATCTCTCGCGGCAACAGATTCGTCCATAGTAATAAGGGAGCCTAGTTCTGTAGTAGCGTCGCGTCCTATTTTTATTTTGGAGATATTTTTGCCTAATAGTTCTATTTCCGCTGCACGCTTCTTATTTTCGCTGTCGGCCGTCCGTTGTGTCTCTTCTACACGTTGCGCAAGAATTTCAATTTGTTTTTGTATCACGTCGAATATGGCACGAATCGAATTGTCCGTACCTCCGTTTGTAGAAACGGTTTCAATAGTTTCGACTTTGTCTTTTCGTGATGTGGGCATGATTCTAATTGAACTTATTGAGTCTGAACTACTGTTGCTATTTGGACTCGAAGCGCTTGAGAAACTGGGTTTTCTCACACGGTATCGTGAAAATGAATCCAGATTTTTCAGCTTACCGTAGTAGCTATGACCGTTGAGGAGTCTCAGCGATGTTTCCTCTCTGGTTGGTTCTAGATTCCGAATCTTATTCGTAGGCTTGCTCTGCGCTGACCGTAGTCCTCTCGTCTAGTTTCACCGTAGTGGAACGTTGAAAGTTGCTGCAGGGCTTCGTAGTAGCAAAGATTCGCACTGGGTCCGATGATCCTTCGATCTTCAACGATGCGCGTACGCCGAAATCGTAATTTCGTTTGCACTGAAGTGAATAGATCCTGGCACGGATCGCCAAAAATGTCGTGTAAAATTAAGGTAAAAATAAGGAACTTGTTAATTTCCGAAAAGGAGATGAAGTTCTTTTTATTTTTTACTCAATTTATACAATTTTTTCGGTTCGCGATGATACGCTTTCGATACTTGGATTAGTTAAGAATTTTTTTTAGACTGACTGGATGATTTTGAAGGGAGCATTTATATTCTTCCATTCGTTGGAGTGGGAGAAGGTTTTGTTTATACTTAGTGTAAAATTCGGAGAACGGCTGGAGTGATCGAATGCCCCTCAGGCGGCTGAGAACGGATGCTGACCGGACGGTCACACGCGATAAGGCGTTCGGAATTTCGGTTTGTTATATACAGCTGCTCGAATTTCGTCTGTGACACTCTCTCGGTTCGGAGATAACAGCGCTGTGTGCCGCCGGACGATTAATAACCGACTCGAGATCTAGATACGAATAAGTATAAAAAGGTTGGATCTTGGTTTCGTCGTTCTTACGACCATATAACGCGTTGTAGGACGTGACGATGTGAAACGAAGAATCCCTTCAGAATGGAAAATGCCGCGACACGGAACGACGCGATAGCCGACTTTGATACAAAGCCGAAGGTACTTGACTCGAACGAAGTCGAGTATCGCTCAAGGGAGATCGGTCATGAAGTAAGGGAAAGAGGAGCACTCGTACGATCCTCGTCCCCCGTGCGATTAAATATCGCAGGGGTGCGTTCGACGGAGATCGTAAGAAGAGTCGCGATAAAGCGAACGAAGCAGGCTTACGCCTGTAATCTTTGGAGGTATGTTAATATCGCGACTAAACGTCGTAACCCACGAACTCCGGAGAAGAGGGTCGCAGTTATTAATCGGGCAGCGATAATCGCCGGCTCTACGATATCCAACGAATTCATCCGCCTCCTCGTCCGTCGATTCTCCGTCGTTCTTCGATCGTCGTTCTTAATTACGCGTCTCAGGGGGACGAGAGCAACGCGTATCGCCGCCACGCGTCGATCGAGGAGGTATCGATTCGCTGCCGCGACCAGCGTCAAAGGCCGGGCCGACGAAACAACGTTATGCCACGCGTCGAGATTCGCGTTGCTCGGCGCCTTTCTCCGTGGGTCACGAAACCGAAAGGGAGGAAAAACACGAGGGATCCGTGAAAAGGCGTCGTTGTTCGATCAGCGTGTGTCCACGATAAGCGAAGCGACGAGGACGCGACCTAACAGCAACACGGGCAATTCCTCTTCCTCGGGTTTCTCGTTTTCTGGATGGACGATCCGGTCCGCAGTTTTTGATTCTCTACAGAGGAGTATACAAGTACTCGATTTGCAAAATGATTAGTTTAAAAGATATCCTAAATTTAACTCTTTTTTATTTTATTTTATTTTATTTCTTTTATTCCTTTTTTTATTTTATTTTACTTTTTTATTCTTTTTTTTTATTATGTACCTTGCAATTCGTACAGCTGAACATTAAATTTAGTATTGTAGGACTTGTGTGAATGGGGAGGAAGGATAAGAGAGAGTTAACAAGTTTTTAAGCTTTCATTAGTTTTTATTCACCTACAGTCTTGACTAAGAATATACAATTCAGTACTAATATATATAGAAAAATACAAATATCCACATAAAACTGTACATACAATCATACATACGAAACCATACATACAAAACCAGACATACAAAACCATACTTGACTAAGAATATACAACTCAGTAGTAATATATATATAAAAAAAAAATACAAATATCCACATAAAACTGTACATACAACCATACATACGAAACCATACATACAAAACCAGACATACAAAACCAAACTTGACTAAGAATATACAATTCAGTAGTAATATATATAAAAAAAATACAAATATCCACATAAAACTGTACATACAACCATACATACAGAACCATACATACAAGAATTATTATACTTAGAAAAAAAGAGTCTGGCAATAGTAGCGATTATTCGGGATCGAGGTATCCCAACTCCAGCCAGTATGCTGCCATATCTCTTGCGGATTCTCCCGGCTCTCGGTCCAGCAGCAACCTTGCAGTTATTGCTTCTCCTGGAGAAGGATCGATGTTGACTAGGCTCCCTGTCCGTCTCAACATGGTGAATTGGGCCACTCGATGTCTCTTCCCTTGGATCGGTTGTTCTCGTACACCTGGCAGAACGATTTTTCTAGCCCACGGTGCCATTTTTGCCAAATTACGGGGCAGCAGCCGTATTGAATCGAGACATTGCTCGCTCTCTAACCCCCAATCGATTAGAAAGACGATGTAGCCAGTCATGGTCCTTTGTAAAAGGATGGCTCTTTCCCAAGCGCTAGATTCCTTAAAATCTACTAGCACGGCGACTAGCATGCCTGTTCTTAAACTTTTCGCCTTCGGCAAGTACTCCACGGGATGTTCCATCATCTTCAAATTGAGTGTTTGGGTTATCTTCGGCCATCCAGCCAAACGAACCCACATGGTGGTAAGTGATTCGACTCGAACCACCCGGATGGGAACTCCTTCTCGGAACCGATCGTTTGTCTTTTGTAAAATCTCCATGGCTTTCAAGCTTTCGAAAAAATTTCGAATGTTAATGTTCGACTATACTGATCTACCTAGTTTACGTGTCTAGGTCGGATGGTGCTGGCTCCGCCGGGAATTGGACCCCCTTTATATACCAGCAGCACCGACCTTGGAGAGGACCCCCTTTATATATCAGCTGCACCGACCTTAGAGAGGACCCCTTTAAATATCAGCAGCACCGACCTTGGAGAGGTACTCGGTCACCGTTTAAGCTAAACGCACGTTTTCGTTTGTCTTGTTTCACACTTTTCTTGTCCACGCAATATTTTATAACAGTGTTAACAATATATACAGGCAAAATATATAGTCTATTTTTGATACACAAGTGTCAGATATCAATTATTGCTTTCCGTTAAAATAAATATATCATTATTAGATGCTCTTTTTAACATTCCGATCCGCATCCTTGCAATATTTTACAATTTTTAACCTAAAAATGTCGCTAGAAAATAGAAAACGAAAAACAATTTGAAAAGCACTAGCTCCCTTGAATGTGAAAATTGTGACGTGGGTGTATGTGCTTTGCCCTGCTTTAAAATATATCACACTCAATTGTATTATTAATTATTAAAGTAAATTATTAAAGTTCACGTATATGTATCGTACCTTTAAGAAAAGTTAACATTTAATTATCCAATGTGCTTGCGTAGAGAACAGCATTATCCGCCACATATTGCGGTGCAGTATCGTTTACGCGTAGTTCGCGTCAAACCCTGCCCTACGAAGGAACGTCCCGCACAAAATTCAATCGTACCTAAGACGTTAAACCGATCCTTTGCAAGTTTTCTTCACAGAGATACGCTATACGAGTTCTTTGATTGATATCCGAAAAGTTTCTTTCTGTTTATGAGGAAATAATAGACGCACAATGTTATTTGCTTTATATCGTTTTGTCGCATTACGTACGATCCATTTTGTTCTATTGAGATAAACACCGAGACATTTCACAGACTTGGTTTCACGTTTGTACGGAGGTGTTTTATTGTAAAAACCACGTTTGCGAAAAAAGACATTTTTCGGACAACCTAATATATTTCATACGATGCTGTTGCCAAGAAGTATTTATTAACGAAATGCTAAAAATTGTTAGTTGCAAACAAATACTAGGGGAAATTGTTTTATCCGCTTTTACACGCAGAAGAATTTTACGGCTCAATAATATTGCTATTGGAACGAACGAGCCGTTTCGCTAACATCGGAACAAAGTAGAAACGAATCGGTACTTATCAAGGAGAAAACTTTGTCCAGCGTGGGGAAAAGTTTAAGGACCGATGTCCCTCGATCCACGCTGGAGACGGCCGATGAAACAAGGCGAATTACGGGAGATCGGGAGTAGAAGGCAGAACGGGCGGAATAGAAAAGGAATGGATACGGCAAGCTTCGGCCGTGCGATTTCGTATCACGTAGCGTTATCCCCTCGTAAAGTTGGCCACTCGTGCCACTAGCAGAAACTGTATGGCGGGCTCCGAGAGGATTTTAATCGCGCGACGGACGAACGTATCGGTGAAAGTACTGGAGAGCCCCGTCGACGTGCCTTTCGTTCCTGCCTGTCCCACGGCTCGGCTGCCACGGATCTAACAGATTTACCGGATCCAACGTGCCGGGATACGAAACTTCGAAACTGGCTAGAAACGACTGCTACGTTAATTGCCGGTCGCTCCCTCGCACCTACTCGTCTATCAGACGACTCCAACTAGTAACCAACGAGCAAACCGCTGATTTCAGGCGTAAATTCAGCTGAAAATCCGTAGCGTGGAACGATGAAAGTGGCCGCACGGAAGAAAATAGCCTGGCGATCAAAAGGCTGGAACGTGCTTTCAGACCCGAACGCTTAGCTGCGCCGCCCCGCACCGAGATCCACTCCGAAGCGCCGCGTTTGCTGTCGAGTTCGGCTACGATTGGCAAACGCAAATCTTACGTGGACGCGCGTTACGCGCGTTCCACGCATTTCAAATTTCACGACGTAACGTACTCGACGACTCAACGTAACGTGGAAAACGCGACAAGATGTTCGAATTTGGAATCATGCGAGCGCGCTGGGTCGATCGGCATGCCATCTGTCAAACGCGCGGCAAATAAATCTGTCGGTGTAATTTTAACGAGCCGCGATACCGCTCGAGGATTATACGGGTAATTTAAATTCCGCTCGATCGATCGACGCGACTGATGGAACAACGATGTGCCGGCTGAGCCGAGATGAAATGATAAATTAGCGAATGAAACAGCCAAGTATAATAGAATGCCCGGTTAAATATAGAGCGTTTTAAACCGATTAACAGATAACTGCAAATTAGATCGTCCATTAACACGGATCGTCCACGTTCGAGCGGCATCGTTCGAGAATCAGTCGGAGAATTAGTCCGAGAATTAGTCAGAATACCCTCCGATCGATCGTTTTCCCCCCGAAGTCTCGCATTCGATCTGTTTCGATTCGCCATTCGCGCGATCCGAATTTAAGTTTCACGAATGTGAATACGAACGAGCCGTACGTACCACTGGCTATCGCACGATCGCTGTGGCAAAGCGCTGACGTACAATTACCGCTATTTGCCGTTAGTTGAAATATATTGTAAACGTTATTGCTCGTGCGTGGAAACTCGCTACTTCGCGCAGCCAGTCGAACTGTTCGATGTTTATAGCTAGTCGACAAATACCGCGTACCTATCGTCGAGATTCTACGCAAGCATTGCGCGCGTTACAAACCTATCGTCGAGATTCTACGCAAGCATTGCGCGCGTTACAAACCCCTTCTATATCGTGCAATTGTCGTATCGAATAGCCGCTGCTCGAATTTCGCGCTGCGAATCGCATTCGAAAAATTTTATTTATCTGGAAATCGAACGTGCAGATTATTTTTTTAATTCAAACGACCTAACCCGAGCAGTTAGATTGGCCGAATTTCGATCTCTTTGAAAACTTTGTGACCTCCGAACAACCCGTCTCTAGATGTCTACGATAACTTTGAAATTCTTAAATTCCAATTAATAAGTAAAAACCGGAACGACCAAGTTTCACTGGACCGCGTAATCCGCATGAAAATACAAATTCAGCGTCGAATTCGAAGAGATAGATGAAAGAGGGATTCGATGGTAGAGCAAATCGGGCGTACGGTTTGTAACACGAGACATTAATACAGTTGGTGGAGCCGCGGAAAGCGGATGGAAATGGAAATTTTCCGATTTTAATATCGGTGAATGCATCGGGACGCGAGAAGAAAGATCAAAAGGTTGACTGTTGATTAATTTGGGCGGCACGCGAGCCACGAGCCCCGAGCCCCGAGCCCCGAGCCCCGAGCCCCGAACCCCGAGCCCCGAGCCCCGAGCCCCGAGCCGCGAGCGTCGCGATGCTCGCGTGCGCCGAAGCTACTGCGATCGAGCGAGCGTCGTAACCTCGGTAAATAACCCGTCGTATAATATTACGTACACTGATCAACGATTCGGAAAGGGAGTTTCGCTAACCGGGGCATCGCCCCACCGTCGTGCGGAAATAAACTAATTAGCCTTTGGGGACGTCGAGGCATGCCCCTCGACGCCCCAGCGGATTTCAAGTCGTCGATTTTACAGCTAGCTGCTGTTACGTTCGAACCGTTTGTAAACCAGTGACGCGCAATTTGGGATAGCGGTTGCGATCGAAATCCGACCCCTCTCGAGAATCCTACGGAAAGAGAATTTCTTTCGCAGTGGTTGGTCTGGCCGATCCAAGTTTCGGCGCGCGTTGTCGCGATGCCTAATCGCTGCGTTGCCGATCGTCGTTGCCATTGGAACGCGCGGCGAGCGAACAGCCGTGAGTTTGCTCTGTACACTCGAGGCCTGAACTCAAAGGCTTAACGACCTGTTTGCCGTTGCAGCTCGGCAGAAACGAATCTTCGGCGTTCGCCCGAGCTAAACCAGCGAATATTCGAGCGGCCTGCCTCGGATCGGTCGCTGAATTTCTGCTGAAAAAGTAATCAACGCGGAACATAAATCGCCAGTGATAAACACGTGAAAAACCATGCGCTGATGAGGGGGGGGGGGGGAGAACGGCAACGGCAACGTTGTTGCCAAACGAATGTAATGAACGGGCAAATACGCGTTTGTTTGCAAGTACCATACGGCGAGCAAATAACGTTACGCGAAATACGCGGCCCGGTTTCATCCAGGGTCGTCCTTTTATACACACGCGTGAAAAATTTCGCGGAAATTCGCACTGGCGACGCAGAATCGGTGCGCGGAAGAAATCTGGGCGACACCTGTTAAAAAGGTTCTTTCTTACAAAATTTTCCCCGTGGACCGCGCTATCCAGCCGCCCGTGTTTCCATCTCTTCGCCAGGAATTTGGCAACAGAGTTTGCGAAAAGTTACGTGCGCCGACTGGAGAGAACGGCGAGACCGGTTTTTCTAAAATAAAACGATCCTGCGAAATAGACGCGACGAGTGCCCCGGTCAGTCTTGGAAACTCGAGTCCCCGCGAAAACTCCTTCCGCTTCTGGCTATACGTACAAGTATATCAACGCGCGCCTTGCAACGCGTCTCGTGCCGTTTTTCTCCTATTCTGCTGGCACGTTTCTCAAAGAGAATACCTAATACCAAGGTGGCCTTCGCTTTACGCGTATGTGCGATTCCCGCGATGGAAAAACGTCGCGCTGTTCAGCAAACCAGCGTCCAAGCAACGACAATACGTATACGACGTTGAATAAATCAACGAATGTTCGCGTATAGAAACTTCTAAAAAATATTCGCTGTCGAAAAATAGAAAAATGCCTACTCGTGCAAAGATCAGCGGGAAACGAAACATTTTTCGACTCGTAACCAAGCGTTATAGTCACAGGAATGTAACGAAACGGCGCGCAAACAATCGACGCGAAACCATCGTGACGCAAAATCATTTCGCGACAGGGAGCGCGGGTCCGACCGTAGCGAAAAAACAGCATCCAGCCCGCTGTTGTTTCACCCAATGGGGGGTTGTATCGATATATCGAGGCAGCGTCGCTGAAACCTGCTGGTGGCAGAGAGCCAACGATAAGGCCCGCCATCTATAGACCGTAAGAGCCTCCTTTTGTATTAACGACGCTTTCCCGACTGTAATTGAGAGCCTCTGTACTCCGGCCCAACGTCGCCAGGTTATTAAATCCCGGGATATAAATCAGTTGATATTTTCCACGCGCCGCTAGCTCGCACTCTTTTCTTCGCCAGAGAAATGGATTTTCCGCTAAACTTAAATTGCTTAGCGATCGCCGGATGTGAAAGTTTTTTCGAGTCCGTCGATAAAGAGCTTCCGCGTACAACCGGCCCGATCAACGTACCATCGACAGGCGACAACTGCCAACGATTTACGACGGTTACGATGGTATTACCTTTTCTCCACGATACTTTTCTTTTTCTTTCCCTTCTTCCGCCGTATTGGAGTTAATCACGATGGTTGGTCGTTTTACGTCATCGTGTACGAGGGACACGCCGAATAAAGTTTGTGGAAAATCATTACTCCACGGATCCTTTTCATCGCGTGTTCCAAGATAGCCGTTGGTGGAATTTTCGACCTCGTTTAAGACCCTTCAACGAACTGAAATCTGCTCGCCAACTTTACTCAGAATTCAATGCTTTTCAATTACAAAGCTTTTCCGGTTAACCGTTCCTTAATTAAACATGTAACTATACCGAAACGTTTAAATTACCTTTTGAACCTGGTATACAGGTCAAAACTACTCCAGTTTACTCTGCTTTTTTCAGATCGCCCCTTTCAATTTCGCTGCGCGGAGCGTCGGGAAAGGAACTCGAATACGAACGACTATTTCTTTTCTTGCCCCTCGATATCCGCACTACGCACGCGTTCGTTAGGCGTTCGCGACCGTTGTCACGTATGTCTTCTTCCAAATATTCGACGGACGGATGTAGGAAGCATGTCGGCCTTACACTTTCATGATATGGCGCTTTGTATCGCGAAGCCATCGACAAGAGTTCCGTCGGCGAGTGCCGCCACGAATATATGGGCGGTGTAAAGCAGACCAGTAAGCAGCTACATACCGTTTTATACGAAAGTCCCAAAAATGGAGGCGAAAATTACTTTTTTGCGGATTGGAAATATCAACAATAAATTCTTACTTATTATACAACGCAAACCAGAAGAAAAAGAATAAAAACAAAATAACGCATTTGCAAT